>NW_028319336.1:0-40445 GCF_062004578.1 Staurois parvus
GAAGCCAAGCTATCTGCAAGAAGCCCCCGCAAAGTCCCACTGTTGAAAAACAGACATGTGCTGAAGAGGTTACAATTTGCCAAAGAGCACATTGACTGGCCTAAAGAGAAAAGGCGCAACATTTTGTGGACTGATGAAAGTAAGATTGTTCTTTTTGGGTCTAGTGGCCGGAGACAGTTTGTCAGACGACCCCCAAACACTGAATTCAAGCCACAGTACACTGTGAAGACAGTGAAGCATGGTTGCGCAAGCATCATGATATGGGGATGTTTCTCATACTACGGTGTTGGGCCTATTTATCGCATACCAGGGATCATGGATCAGTTTGAATACATCAGAATACTTGAAGAGGTCATGCTGCCTTATGCTGAAAAGGAAATGCCCTTGAAATGGGTGTTCCAACAAGACAACGACCCCAAACACACCAGTAAACGTGCAACATCTTGGTTCCAGACCAACAAGATTGACGTTATGGAGTGGCCAGCCCAATCCCCGGATCTTAATCCAATAGAAAACTTGTGGGGTGACCTCAAAAATGCAGTTTCTGAGGCAAAACCAAGAAATAGAGAAGAACTGTGGAATGTAGTCCAATCATCCTGGGCTGGAATACCTGTTCACAGGTGCCAGAAGTTGGTTGACTCCATGCAACACAGATGTATAGCAGTTCTCAGAAACAGTGCTTATACAACTAAATATTCATTAAGTGATTCAAAGGAAAGCAAAATCTTCAAACATTTTTCAGTTTATATAGTGAATGTTTTGAGTTTGTAAAGAAGAATACAAACACTGATATTTTTTTGAACAGTCTAATATTCACTTTTCTTCAATTTTTTTAGAGGAACAACACAAATTTGATATATTTTTCTTCATGTTTTGATTTGGAATAGAATGTGTAGTGTTCCCAATGCATTTGTGTGTATGGAAATAAAAGCTATTAGAAGGATTTTGAGCTTTATTCACTTTTTTCAACACACTTCTATTATTTTGAACACAATTGTATACATATACAGTTGCAAGAAAAAGTATGTGAACCCCTTGGGATTACGTGGAGTTTTGCATGAATTGGGCATAAAATGTGCTCTGAACGTCATCTAAGTCACAACAATAGAAGAACACAGTCTGCTGAACATAATACTACACAAACATTAGATGTTGCCATGGTTTAATTGCACATAACATGTAAACATTCACGGTGCAGGGAGGAAAAAGTATGTGAACCTTTGGACTTAATAACTGGTTGACCCTCCTTTGGCAGCAATAACCTCAACCAAACGTTTCCTGTAGTTACAGATCAGACCTGCACAACAATCTGGAGTCATTTTGGACCACTTCTCTTCACAAAACTGTTCCAGTGTAGCAACATTCTTGGGATATCTGGTGTGAATCGCTCTCTTAAGGTCATGCCATAGCATTTCAATCGGGTTGAGGTCAGGACTCTGACTGGGCCACTGCAGAAGGCGTATTCTGTGGTGTTGCAGCCATTGTTTTGTTGAATGACTTGTATGCTTTGGGTCATTGTCCTGTTGCATCACTCATCCTCTGCGGAGCTTCAGTTGGCGGACAGATGGTCGTACTTTTTCCTGCAAAATGTCTTGATAAACTCGAATTCATTTTCCCATCAATGACAACAATCCGTCCAGGCCCTGAGGCAGCAAAGCAGCCCCAAACCTTGATGATCCCTCCGCCATGTTTCACAGTGGGGATGAGGTTTTGATGTTGGTGTGCTGTGCCTTTTTTTCTCCACACATAGTGTTGTGTGTTCTTCCCAAACAACTCAATCTTGGTTTCATCTGTCCACAGTATATTTTGCCAGTAGTGCTGTGGAACATCCAGGTGCTCTTTGCAAACTTCAAACGTGCTGCAATCTTCTTTTTGGACAGCAATGGCTTCCTCCGTGGTGTCCTCCCATGTACTCCATTCTTGTTTCATGTTTTCCTTATTGTAGATGTGTCAACAAAAATGTTAGCATGTGCCAGAGATTTCTGTAGGTCTTTAGCTGACACTCTGGGATTCTTCCTTTACCTCATGCAGCATTATGCGCTGTGCTCTTGCAGTCATTTTTACAGGACGACCACGCTAGGGAGAGTAGCAACAGTGCTAAACTTTCTCCATTTGTAGACAGTCTGTCTTACCGTGGACACATGAACATCAAGGCTTTTGGAGATACTTTTGTAACCCTTCCAGCTTCATGCAAGTCAACAATTCTTGATCGTAGGTCTTCTGAGAGCTCTTTTCTGCGAGGCATGGTTCACATCAGACAGTGCTTCTTGAAACCAGTAAACCCAAAACAGGTGTGTGTTTTTAAGGGCAGGACAGCTGTCAGCAACACATCCAATATCATCACACTGATTGGAGTCAAGGTTGGCTCACTCCTGGCTCCAATTAGCTCTGGGAGAAGTCATTAAGGTAGGCCTCACATACTTTTTCCTCCCTGCACTGTGAATGTTTACATGTTATGCGCAATTAAACCATGGCAACATCTAATGTTTGTGTAGTATTATGTTCAGCAGACTGTGTTCTTCTATTGCTGTGACTTAGATGATGTTCAGAGCACATTTTTTGCCCAATTCATGCAAAACTCCACGTAATCCCAAGGGTTCACATACTTTTTCTTGCAACTGTATATATATATATATATATATATATATATATATATCAAACACATACATACAGAAGTAAGGAGTGCACTATGCACAGGGTGCAGAGTTAGGGAATGCTCTATTTACAGGACACAGGACTTAAGGATTGCCTATCTCACCGGCCAGTTACCACCACTATTCCCCAGAACAGAGCTCTCCCCCCAAACCCACCCTTTTCTTCCACTACAGAGCTGTCCTTTCTACCCCAAATCCTGACTACGTCACCTAAAAAATACCAGAGACAGAGGAAAGGGGCTGCTGCTGAAGCATCTAAAACTTACAGTAGCAGTAGCAGCTGCTGAGACACTAGATCAGGGGTAATGAATTAAAATTCAAGGAAGTCTGGTTGCTAAAATTTTCTTCCAGCTGAGGTCCAAATCTCTCTCTTAAAAAAACACATAAAAGTAAGCCAATCACATTGTGTCCCTTTACATCAGATATCCCCATCAGAGTATCCCCTTACATCTGATGTCCCCATCTGTGTGTCCCCTTACATCAGTTTCCCCAATCAGAGAACACCCTATCATAAGTACTCCGATAGATCAGTGCCCCCATCAGAGTGCCCCCTTACTTCGGGTGTCCCGACCAGACTGCCCCCATAAATCAGTTGTCCTCAGTGGAATACCCCCTTAGAACAGTTTCCCCATTACAGTACTTCCTTACATTAGGTGTTCAGATCAAAATGTCTCTTACATAAGGTGTTGCCATCAGAATGCCCCTATACATCAGTTGTCCTCTCTGGAGTACCCCGTTAGATCAGTTTGGCCCCATCACAATATTCTCTTACATCAGGTGTCCCTATCAGAGTGCCTCCTTTCATAATGTGTCCCCATCAGAGTACTCTCATACATCAGAATCCCCCATCAGAGTGCCCCCATACTCAGATTTCCCCATCAGAGTGCCCCCAAACATCACATTCCCTTATCAGAATACCCCTCTACATCACATTACCCCATTAGTGTGCCCACATTCATCACATTTTACCATCAGAGTGCCCCCATATTTCAGATTCCCAATCAGAGTGCCCCATTACATAACATTCCCCCATTAGAGTGCGCCCATACATCACATTCCCCATCAGAGTGCCCCTCTACATGACATTCCCCTATCAGCATGCCAACATTTATCACATTTCCCTATCAGAGTGCCCCCTTACATCACATCCCCCCATCAGAGTGCCCCCATATATCAAATTCCCCATCAGAGTGCCCCCTTACATCACATCCCCCCATCAGAGTGCCCCCGTATATCCAATTCCCCATCAGAGTGCCCCCTTACATAACATCCCCCCATCAGAGTGCCCCCATATATATCTGATTCCCCATCAGAGTGCCCCCTTACATCATATTTCCTCATCAGAGTGCCCCCATACATCACATTCCCTCATAAGAGTGTTCTCTTATATTACATTGCCCCTTTGGAATGCCCCTATACTCCACATTTCCACATCAAAGTGCCCCCTTATATCACATCCTCCCATCAGAGTGTCCCCATATATCAGATTCCCCATCAGAGTGCCCTCTTGCATCACATTCCTCCATAAGAGTCTCACTTTATCTATTTTGACTCCATTAGAGCTGGGCAGTAAGGGGCAGGAGCTGGGAGAAGAAAGTGCTGAAGGGGGCAGGCACTCATGTGAGGTTATTGGTTGCTAGGACACAGGTGGTCCTAGCAACTAATGACTGCAGCTTAGTGAGAATTCAGTGCAGCAGAATGGATGATGACATTCCAGCGTGGGCTGTCAGCCAGCCCACTGTACTAGAGCTGTGCACATTCCTGCCTCTCTCTCTCCTCTGACCACCACAGAGCGCCCACCGCAGGGAGAGAAGCCTGTTACTTGTACACACAGAAGCCAGGCTTCTGTGTGTAAGTGACAGTAGTGAGCAGCAGGCAAGGGGCTAGTGCCAGAGTTGACACGTTCTGGCAGAAAAAAAGCCTTGTGCTCCCAGGCACATCAGGCACACCCCGTGTGCACACCTACCTATCAATTATTCACCATCCCATAGTTACCAAAACAAAAAATACGTGATGCCGCAGCTGTCCCACGCTGACTCTAACACTGAGAACTGAGCAATCACAAGACTGTTAATCACTCAGGTCTCAGTCTGCTCCAAGCAGAGAGCAGTGATAGTCAGTCACTACTCTCCACTCCCTTCTTTCGGCTCTCACTGGAGTGGCAGGCAGGAAAGGGGGTGGGCATGACTGGCTCCAGCTTTCAGATGTGTGCTGAAAGGTGGAGCCTGCTGTCAATCAGGCAGCGGAATGGATCTCAACAATATTGTTGGGATCCTTCCAGAGCCTAGCAGGGCTCTGCCCTGTCTGCTGATAGCAGGAAACACACTGCCACTGTCTATATACTCAGGTCATCTTTGGAAAATTCTACTGTGCACTCAGGTTAACAAGATTAGTGATTGTATGGTGAATTTTACATTAAATGAAAGTACAAAAACATGATTGAAACCTACTTATAAGACAATATATATCATGACAATATATGTATACTGAGGTTAACAGCCCATCTATGTCATAACAAAGAGTTATTACAAACCATCTCTATATCCAATATATGGAACTTATAAAACAGCAGAACAGCCAGAGCAAAATACACTAATCTAGAATTCAATCCATAATAACATTGCAGTATGGTGATCATTGATTACATTGTTAGTGCTCAAATAATTCAGGCTTATTCATGTCTATACAATCTATTTGTGCTGCTCAGTCTATCTTTATTATACAGTTCAGGTAACAAGGATGTACACTTGCTGGAGTGCAGGGGGTGGTGGTAAAAGGATATGTGCTGGGGGTAATTTGGGAGGGAAGAGGACGTGAGGCAGAAGGAGGAAGGTCGGATTAGAAATTCTCCCCACCCCACCTTCTAGCAAATTTCCTCTTCCCTCCCAAAGAATCCCCCAGCACATATCCTCTTAGCCCCACATAAAAGAGATGTCACCTGCCATAAAGGGGGCAATTGCAGCATACAGGACCCAAAGCACCCCATAAAAAATGAGGGGTAAGTACCCATACTAAGGCCCCGTTCACATATCGTGCAGGGGGAACAAGCATTCCTGCTACACAATTATGATAGCTTGATGCTCAGACGATTCTGCATGTCACATAGGGCCAGCCCATTCACTTGAATGGGCTGCCCTGTGCACATTTGTCACTGGCAAAGAAGCTTCTGCTCCTTTTCAGGCAGCACGCTTCACATGATTTTAAAAGGTGCCAATCATGGCAGAATTGCATTGGGGGTTACATTCAAGGATAATGACATTATGTTGTGCAGTGATTGCCATGCAACTTGGAATCACAGGTAAAATGACAGTGATTCTGCCCATGATTCAAAGTCGATAGATGTGAATGGGGCCTAATGCACCCCTGAAAGACAAGTTAGTAGAGCCAAGTATCAGATTTTGGTCCAATACTGGGCTCTAGAACTCAGCCTGGATTCACAGGACAAAAGGATTTTGTTCAAATCTTGGGAAGGTCCCGACAAACTGGTACAGTTGGGAGATAAGGATTTGTACTAGAAGTGAGGAGAGGAGGATTTGTGTTTGGAGGGGAGAGTTTTTACTGCAAGGGGGTTTTGGGTGGGAGAGTTTGTGATAGAACTGCAGAGAAGATTTGTGCTGGTGTGGGGTATTTGGAGGAAGAAGGATTTTGTGCTGGAAAGGATTGGGGGGGGAGATTTGTCCCCTGATGGAGGGGTGTTGTCTTGGCTGGCTGGATTTAGGGGGTTAAGAGTATTTGTGCTGGAGAGGAGTGGGGAGAGGAGAGGATTTGCTCCTGGATAGAAGGCAGGTTGTGTTGGAGGGGCAATTTGGGGGAGAGGATTTGTGCTGGGAGTGGGATTTAGGGAAAAGAGAATTTGTAATGAGGAGATTTGGAAAGGGGAATTGGATGAGAGAGGATTTGTATTGGAATGGGTTGTGCTGGGAGGGAAGAGGATTTATGTTGGGTGGGGGAACTGAGGGGATTGAGAAAAGTGCTGGGATGCGGAATAAGGGAGGATTGTGCTAGGAGGGGGCATTTGGAAAGAGTGAAGGAGGACTTGTGCTGAGGAATGGGAAGAGGTTTTGCGTTGGGAAGTTGGATTTGGTGGGAGGATTTTTTCTGGGAGGGGGAGACAGGATTTGGGCTGGGGGGAGCGTGAAGATTAGGGCTGGATTTTTTTTGGATAGGAGAGAGTGGAGATTTTTGCCAAAAGGATAAAATGGGTGAGAGAATTGCTTGCAGGGGAGATTTTGCACTCTCCTGACCCCTGCACTGTGTGTTATACACCCATGACTCCTGCACACTTTTTGTTTTGTACTCTTGACTCCTACTCTGCACTACACACTTCTGTCCCCTGGATTCTGTGTATTATGTACTCCTGGAGGTACCATCCCATATTTTAGGTACAAGAGCTTGTTTTTGTTTTTTTAAATCCTAATTATTATGGCACCTCTTACTTGTTTCAGTGATCTCTTTCCTTGTTTTGTATTCTTAAAGGGAAAGTTTTGTGTAAATAAAAATAGTATGCACGTAATACTGCAGCTGTCCCACGTCGGCTCTAAGACAGAGAACTGAGTGATCACATGACCGCCGATCACTCATTCTCTATTTGCAGTGACTGTCAGTCATAGCTCTCTGCTCTGCCATTTCAGGGCTCACTGTAGCACTGGGCAAGAGATGGGCTGGGTTCAGCTGGCTTCAATTCTCAGCCTCAAGTTGAGAGCCAGTGCCAGCTTTCAAACAGGCAGCTGGGTGGATCCCAACAATATGTTCGGGATCCTTCCAGAGCCTGGACTGGCTCTGTGAATCAGCTAATAGAAGGCAAAAGCCCGCTATAAACTGACTCTGAGTCACAGGAAAGCAAAAGTAAGTGCACTCCTATGACCCACAGGAGAAGAATGACCACAAAGGCTTTGGCTATACTTCTGTTTTAAAAGGAATTTCTTCCACCTCTGTCATTATAGAAGGTGTCTTTGTAGCGCAGCTAAAACTCATTCACAAATCTCAAATTATGGGCAGAACATTGGCTATGGTCCTATGACCCACAGGAGAAGAATGACCAGAAAGGCTCTGGCTATACTTCTCTTTTAATAGGATTTGCTTCCACCTCTGTCCCTGTAGAAGGTGTCTCTGTAGCTCAGCTAAAACTCAGATAGAAATCTCAAATTATGGGCAGAACAGTGGCCAAGTGGTTAGCACTTCTGCATGGCAGCACTATGGTCATTGGCTCAAATCCCAACCAAGGCACTCCCTGCACAGTGTTTGCATGCTCTCCCTGTGCCTGCAGAGGTATCCTCCGGGTACTCCGGTTTCCTCCCACACTCCAAAGACATGCTGGTAGGATAATTGGCTCCTGTCTAAATTATCCCTAGTATATGTATGTATGAATGTGAGTTAGGGACCTTAGATTGTACTTTCCTTGACAGTTAGGGACGGATGTGAATGTACAATATACATGTAAAGCGCTACATAAATTGATGGTGCTATATAAGTACCTGAAATAAATAAATTACTTATTGGTATTACTTTGCTGCCTTTTTTAAATGTTGTAGACCCTTATACTCACTGCATTTCAGCATCAAGTTCTAAATTTCCTTTTCTCTGACAATTGTTAGTTGATTTCACCCCCACATTTCTGTTCATCTTTTTTTCGATTGTATATTTGTTAGTAAAGTGTCTATATACATTTTTAAGGAGTTGAATGGCAATAGGTATTTACAACATGCCACTCCATAGCAAAAAGAGACAATCATTTGAAACCTTTTACATGAAATGCAGGTCGAGCAAAGCACACAGTCACTATTTCAGATAAATGATATTGGCTTTTTCTCTAGCTATCATCCTCTGATATTTCCTTTGACTACAGACAAATTTATTACGCTTCACCTTTGTTTGAACTTTGATTTATTGTAGCAGTAGAGTGTGCTCTCGGTCCATAACTTTCACATTGCCTGGCATCCTGGGAGAACACTATTAAAAAATTCTTGTATTAAGTTGAAATGTATTGTTCAAAATGATGGTATTGAGTTGCATACTTTCTATTTGCCTGTGTTGTACATTGTCTGTATTGATTTACAACACTCCAGAAAATAAAAGAGTATTCGGCTTTCAGTATTGATATGGTCAGTGTTACATTCATCATTTAAATGGCACTTTGAAATCTAGCTAAATAGTATGCAATTAACTTCCTTCCAAGTGCATCATCTCAATAAAACATTTCATGTTTTTGAAGATTTAAAATTTTCTCTTTGTTGTCATCACCCTTACATGGTCAAAAGCAAATGTATATTCTAACATATCTATGATAATTTTCTATTTATACCGAAAATGGATAGAGAAAATAGCCCATTGACTGCACTCAAGTCATTGAGAAATACAAGTAGTTCTCAAGCCTTGGTTAATCATGCTCCAGTATCACAATCTTTTCAATGTTTACAGAGACTAATAAAAAATTAGGATTTTAATTAATCTGAACTAATTAAAAATCTGTGCTGGACACCATATATAATTGTAATAGTTAATATCAAGAAATAAAATGATTTATAAAAAAAAGGAAAGGTAGAAAAGGCACAACTTTGCATGGCAACCCATTCCCTACAACAAAGAATGTTTTGGAAATACATTCCTGCAAACATTTTGACTGTTTAAATGGAGGGCTAATGACTAGCAACAGGTAATGAGAGAGTAACACATACCAGATGGATGCTGTCACAAAATAAATCTCTCCATCAAAAGGTCACTAGTAATTCTGAAATGATGAAATAATGATCACCTAGTCTCCTTTAAGGCCTCATGCACACAGGTAGAGATGAGCGAATTATTCAAAAATTCGGTTCGGCTGATTCGCCAAATTCGCCGAATAAATTCGCTTCAAGCCGAATATATTCGCTGCGAATTTAACTTATAAAAAGGGTGTTTCTAGGCTTCAGAGAGCCTTTATATTAGTGCAGAACACTGTACCTTTAATTTAAATGCCCTTGGAGTCTGCTGGGGAAGAGAAATAATACTGTCAGTCAGTATGACATGCAGATGAGTGCCGTCGATCTTAGAATCACCGCACACTTCACTCATTTGGGCAGTCACGGGGCCAAAACCAGAGTGTGGAGCCACAGTGTGGCGGTGGAGGCAGCAGCAATGGGAGGCCATACAGCACCCTATGACAAAATGGAACCCACCAGCAGTGTGAGGAGACCTGAAAGTGGCACATGGCAGAGTGTGGCGATGGAGACAGCAGCAATGGGAGGCCGTACAGGGACCCATGACACACTCTGGACCTGGCAGCAGCATGAGGAGGCGGTACAGGGGCCCATGACAGATTACGGGCCTGGCAGCAGCATGAGGAGTCGGTACGGGGGCCCATGGCAGATTACGGGCCTGGCAGCAGCATGAGGAGGCGGTACAGGGGCCCATGGCAGAGTGGCGGAGCGTAAGCAGCTAAAATTGAAGGCCATACAGAGGCCTATGTTAAAAAGTCCCCCCAGCAGCAGCGTGGGGAGACGACTATCAAGAGTCCAATGGCAGAGTGGCAGAGCAGAAGCAGCTTCAATTGAAGGCCATACACAGGCCTAGGTTTAAAAGTCCCTCACAGTTAATTCCAATAACGAACTCTACTCCTCCGTGCAATCTACTTACGAGACCCTGGGCAGGTCTGGGTCCAATTTGTGGTAGAGACTGGTTTTGTTCAGCCATGCTTGAGCGAGTAATAACAGTGATAATAAGTGATGCAAACCCGCTGAACCACGTTCATGAGGAGCCGGTACAGGGGGCCATGAATCAGTATGGACCTGGCAGCAGTGTGAGCAGACGACAGAGGCACATGGCGCAGGGTGGCGGTGTAGGCAGCATTATTCTGAAGCCATACACAGGCCTAGGTTAAAAAGCGGAAGCCGTCAGCAGCGTGAGCAGACGACAGAGACACATGGCGCAGGGTGGCGGTGGATGCAGCAGTATTCGGAAGCCAAACACAGGCCTCGGTTAAAAAGCGGAAGCCGTCAGCAGCGTGAGCAGACGACAGAGGCACATGGCGCAGGGTGGCGGTGGAGGCAGCAGCAATGGAAGGCCATACAGCACCCTATCACAAAATGGAACCCACCAACAGTGTAAGGAGACCTGAAAGTGGCACATGGCAGAGTCTGGCGATGAAGTCAGCAGCAATGGGAGGCCGTACAGGGACCCATGACACACTCTGGACCTGGCAGCAGCAAGAGGAGGCGGTACAGGGGCCCATGGCAGAGTGGCGAAGCGTAAGCAGCTTAAATTGAAGGCCATACAAAGGCCTATGTTAAAAAGTCCCCCCAGCAGCAGTGTGGGGAGACGACTATCAAGAGTCCAATGGCAGAGTGGCGGAGCAGAAGCAGCTTCAATTGAAGGCCATACACAGGCCTAGGTTAAAAAGTCCCCCCAGCAGCAGCGTGGGGAGACGACTATCAAGAGTCCAATGGCACTGTGGCGGAGTGGAAGCAGCTTCAATTGAAGGCCATACACAGGCCTAGGTTAAAAAGTCCCCCCAGCAGCAGTGTGGGGAGACGACTATCAAGAGTCCAATGGCTGAGTGGCGATCCGGGAAGTCAGCGTTGTGATTGCAGATGCAATGCAGAGATTCTACGAGGTGATGCCGTGGGTGCGAAGAAGATCATATACCGTCGTACTTCCATCCATAAGACGGAACAACCTGCGAACCGGGAGCTTTATTGCCCTGACCCGCTGAGCAGCTTCTGGGATACCCAAGAGGCCCATGGCAGAGTGGCGGAGCGTAAGCAGCTTCAATTAAAGGCCATACAGAAGCCTATGTTAAAAAGTCCCCCCAGCAGCAGCGTGGGGAGACGACTATCAAGAGTCCAATGGCAGAGTGGCGGAGCGGAAGCAGCTTCAATTGAAGGCCATACACAGGCCTAGGTTAAAAAGTCCCCCCAGCAGCAGTGTGGGGAGACGACTATCAAGAGTCCAATGGCTGAGTGGCGATCCGGGAAGTCAGCGTTGTGATTGCAGATGCAATGCAGAGATTCTATGAGGTGATGCCGTGGGTGCGAAGAAGATCATATACCGTCGTACTTCCATCCATAAGATGGAACAACCTGCGAACCGGGAGCTTTATTGCCCTGACCCGCTGAGCAGCTTCTGGGATACCCAAGAGGCCCATGGCAGAGTGGCGGAGCGTAAGCAGCTTCAATTAAAGGCCATACAGAGGCCTATGTTAAAAAGTCCCCCCAGCAGCAGCGTGGGGAGATGACTATCAAGAGTCCAATGGCAGAGTGGCGGAGCGGAAGCAGCTTCAATTGAAGGCCATACACAGGCCTAGGTTAAAAAGTCCCCCCAGCAGCAGTGTGGGGAGACGACTATCAAGAGTCCAATGGCTGAGTGGCGATCCGGGAAGTCAGCGTTGTGATTGCAGATGCAATGCAGAAATTTTATGAGGTAATGCCGTGGGTGCGAAGAAGATCATATACCGTCGTACTTCCATCCATAAGACGGAACAACCTGTGAACCGGGAGCTTTATTGCCCTGACCCGCTGAGCAGCTTCTGGGATACCCAAGAGTTTGGCTTCTGTGGGGAATATGGTTGAAAACTGAAACTTAAAGGCATGTTGACGGAAGGGCACCAGTGTCAGTGCTCCGGAGGGAATATAGCTTCAAAGCTGACACTTAAAGGTATATCGACGGTCAGAGACCACAGGAAGTGGAGCTTGCGTCTTAAATCGACTGAATGTGGCAGACATGAAACGTCTATGGGCCGTATATGAAACGGGTTGTTCCTCTTTCTGGAATAAGTGTTGGAAATGGCCACTCTTTTTGGTGTGGCGTTTTGTCTATTTAATTCCGATAACGGACTCTACTCCTCCGTGCAATCTAGTTACGAGACCCTGGGCAGGTCTGGGTCCAATTTGTGGTAGAGACTGGTTTTGTTCAGCCATGCTTGAGCGAGTAATAACAGGTCTGTGCTGCCCTTTGGTGTCTGGCTTAATGCGCACAACACTGAACGTCCCAGCATTTGTCAACGATTTGCCGTTAAGTGATGCAAACCCGCTGAACCACGTTCATGAGGAGCCGGTACAGGGGGCCATGAATCAGTATGGACCTAGCAGCAGTGTGAGGAGACCCGAAAGTGGCACGTGGCGCAGGGTGGCGGTGGAGGCAGCAGTATTCGG
Source organism: Staurois parvus (assembly GCF_062004578.1). Lineage (NCBI taxonomy): Eukaryota > Metazoa > Chordata > Amphibia > Anura > Ranidae > Staurois > Staurois parvus. The sequence goes on from NW_028319336.1 coordinate 12,779, forward strand.
AAGACATACACAGGACTAGTTTAAAAAGCGGAAGCCGTCAGCAGCGTGAGCAGACGACAGAGGCACATGGCGCAGGGTGGCGGTGGAGGCAGCAGTATTCGGAAGCCATACACAGGCCTAGGTTAAAAAGCGGAAGCCGTCAGCAGCGTGAGCAGACGACAGAGGCACATGGCGCAGGGTGGCGGTGGAGGTAGCAGTATTCAGAAGCCATACACAGGCCTAGGTTTAAAACTGGAACCCAGCAGCGTGAGCAGACGACAAATACGCACATGGCAGTGGATGGATCTGGCAGCAGTATGAGAAGGCGGTACAGGGGCCCGTGGCACAGTGTGGTGATGGGGGCTACAGCAACTGGATGCCAGAAAGTGGCCGATAGGGCTATATACTGCATGGAATTATAAAGTTGTAAAGACAGCGGCCTATAAGGCTATACACACTATAACAATCATGACTTGATTGACCATTGGCCTATAAGGCTATACACAGCATGAATATCATGACTTATTCTGAGAGTGGTTTGGAAGGCTATATACAAAAAGTATTCATGAGCTGTCCGGACAGTGGACAATAAGTACATATATACAAATCAATTCATCAGCTGTCCAGCCAGCGGCCTCAAAGGCGACACATATAGAAAGCAATTCATGAGCTGTTCAGACAGCGGCCTCTAAGGCGACAGATATACAAAGCAATTCCCGAGGTGCAGCTTGCCGTTGGCTGTAAACTGTACGTTTATGTCACTGGAATGCACTAATCACCCAAAAAATATTACCGCCAGCCGGCGTGTAAATGGATCTAACTCTTTGAACATACAATAGTGGTTGTGAAGCAGAAAGTCAGTTTATTGTACACAATCGGTCAATTGCAGCTTGCCGTTGGCTGGAAACTGTACGTTTCTGTCACTGGAATGCACTAATCACCCAAAAAATATTACCGCCAGCCGGCATGTAAATGGATTTAACTCTTTGAACGTACAATAGTGGTTGTGAAGCAGAAAGTCAGTTTATTTAGCACAATCGGTCAATTGCAGCTTGCCCTTGGCTGGAAACTGTACGTTTATGTCACTGGAATGCACTAATCACCCAAAAAATATTACCGCCACCCGGCGTGTAAATGGATCTAACTCTTTGAACGTACAATAGTGGTTGTGAAGCAGAAAGTCAGTTTATTGTACACAATCGGTCAATTGCAGCTTGCCGTTGGCTGGAAACTGTACGTTTATGTCACTGGAATGCACTAATCACCCAAAAAATATTACCGCCACCCGGCGTGTAAATGGATCTAACTCTTTGAACGTACAATAGTGGTTGTGAAGCAGAAAGTCAGTTTATTTAGCACAATCGGTCAATTGCAGCTTGCCGTTGGCTGGAAACTGTACGTTTCTGTCACTGGAATGCACTAATCACCCAAAAAATATTACCGCCAGCCGGCGTGTAAATGGATTTAACTCTTTGAACGTACAATAGTGGTTGTGAAGCAGAAAGTCAGTTTATTTAGCACAATCGGTCAATTGCAGCTTGCCGTTAGCTGGAAACTGTACGTTTATGTCACTGGAATGCACTAATCACCCAAAAAATATTACCGCCAGCCGGCGTGTAAATGGATTTAACTCTTTGAACGTACAATAGTGGTTGTGAAGCTGAAAGTCAGTTTATTGTACACAATCAGTCAATTGCAGCTTGCCGTTGGCTGGAAACTGTACGTTTCTGTCACTGGAATGCACTAATCACCCAAAAAATATTACCGCCAGCCGGCGTGTAAATGGATTTAACTCTTTGAACGTACAATAGTGGTTGTGAAGCAGAAAGTCCGTTTATTTAGCACAATCGGTCAATTGCAGCTTGCCGTTGGCTGGAAACTGTACGTTTATGTCACTGGAATGCACTAATCACCCAAAAAATATTACCGCCAGCCGGCGTGTAAATGGATTTAACTCTTTGAACGTACAATAGTGGTTGTGAAGCAGAAAGTCAGTTTATTTAGCACAATCGGTCAATTGCAGCTTGCCGTTGGCTGGAAACTGTACGTTTATGTCACTGGAATGCACTAATCACCCAAAAAATATTACCGCCACCCGGCGTGTATATGGATTTAACTCTTTGAACGTACAATAGTGGTTGTGAAGCAGAAAGTCAGTTTATTTAGCACAATCGGTCAATTGTAGCTTGCCGTTGGCTGGAAACTGTACGTTTATGTCACTGGAATGCACTAATCACCCAAAAAATATTACCGCCACCCGGCATGTAAATGGATCTAACTCTTTGAACGTACAATAGTGGTTGTGAAGCAGAAAGTCAGTTTATTGTACACAATCGGTCAATTGCAGCTTGCCGTTGGCTGGAAACTGTACGTTTCTGTCACTGGAATGCACTAATCACCCAAAAAATATTACCGCCAGCCGGCGTGTAAATGGATTTAACTCTTTGAACGTACAATAGTGGTTGTGAAGCAGAAAGTCAGTTTATTTAGCACAATCGGTCAATTGCAGCTTGCCGTTGGCTGGAAACTGTACGTTTATGTCACTGGAATGCACTAATCACCCAAAAAATATTACCGCCACCCGGCGTGTAAATGGATCTAACTCTTTGAACGTACAATAGTGGTTGTGAAGCAGAAAGTCAGTTTATTGTACACAATCGGTCAATTGCAGCTTGCCGTTGGCTGGAAACTGTACGTTTGTGTCACTGGAATGCACTAATCACCCAAAAAATATTACCGCCAGCCGGCGTGTAAATGGATTTAACTCTTTGAACATACAATAGTGGTTGTGAAGCAGAAAGTCAGTTTATTTTGCACAATCGGCAAACTGCAGCACCAACTGTGCACGACAGCCACCAAAAAAAAAAGGGTGTATGTCACTTTAAATTTTCGATTCTTTGATAGCTGTGGCCCTAAGTAACGATTCTGTGTCCCTGAGTAACGATTCTGTGTCCCTGAGTAACGATTCTGTGTCCCTGAGTAACGATTCTGTGGCCCTAAAGTCTCTGTGGCCCTAACTCTGTCCCTTAATACACACAGGTCTGTCTCTCTTGAATGACCGGAGGCTAATGGAGAATTCTAAGATGGCCGCGATTTATAGCTCCACCATTACACAGTGCTGGCTGGCTGCTGATTGGCTAATGCGATCACATGTCATGAATGCATTATGGGTCAGCGCGCCTTGTCTGCGCGCCTTCCCAGAGATCCCCGCCCCATCTTCTCTGTCCATTTTCTCCGTCGCCACCATTTTTGGGAAAATTCGATTCGTGCATCCGAAGTTTGCTAATTTTCGGATTCGTCGCGAATAGAATTTTTCCAAATCTTCGGAACGAATTCCACTTCGTCATGTTCGATTCGCTCATCTCTACACACAGGGTATTTTTACTAGCCAGTACCAATGTGCAAAGGCATATTTTCTTTGGAAGAATAAATCACCTTTTATGTTGGGTGCCATATGTGTGAGGATGTTGCTGCATTCTGTAAAACTATTAGTTTAGTTTTTTTAATTTTAGAATGGGGTACCTTGAGATTGTTCAAAATTTTAAAGGTTGCCTTGATTGAAGAAAGGCTGGGATGGGGAAAGAGATTAAACCTCCTTAACAGGGACACCAACAGCATTATAAAACTGATGGAGCTTCTAATCCCTTAACAAACCCTTAGGCCTCATGTACACATGAACTCCTCTAAACATTTAGCTCTCCTGGCAGTAGAAAATCACTAAACGCGGCACAAATACGTGTAAACGTGGTACCACATTTAGCACTTCTACTTTATTCATCTGGTTGGCCAGAGTATTTTTCCAGTGACATAAACACCCAAGTGCTAAGCATTTAGACACGTTTACACGCATTTTTGCCATGTTTACAGTTTTTTAGCCAAAACGTTCCTCTCCTGAACGCGATTCTTCTGCGTTCAGGAGAGGAACATTTAACTGTCCCTAAATTGTGAGGCTCCTAAACTCTGGTAAAAGCCTATGTGTAGGCTTTTATTGAGTTGAGCTAACAGCTCCAAAACTCATGTTTAGGATCAGCAGTGAACGTGAGGCCTTAACCAAAAGATGTTTTAGCTTTAGACACAAAACAAGTGATTGTATGCACCTATTACTATTAATGATCTCTTCCCAGTACATGAAGTGAAGTTATGTTTGTACAACAAATATTACACGCAGATTAATACCCATATTCTAAATACGAGTAATAAGACGCCTATATAGCAAAATTTAATTTTTTATATTTACCCTCCTTAATGTTATGGCTTTCATATATTTACCTGGGGCTAATCATGTCAGCCTTCTATGGGTCAGCTTCACCGCTCTGGCCCAACAGGACAACCCCCAGCTAAAATAAAAGGAGGGACTCCCTCAGCCAAATGTTCCTTTCTTGCCCACACTCCAGGACAACTTTTCCTGCTATTCTGGATTTGGATTCTGTGTGAAGATGGAAGATGCCTTCCTGCCTGGTTCAGCCTCTCCAGGTGGAAAACCCTGTGGTCGGAGGTAAATCATCTATAGCTAGAGTGGCCTGCTGTCTCGCTGATTGGAGCTGCCTATACGGTGTCTAAATGGTTTCTCAGAGGGCAGTTGGTTCGGTCTGCCCTTTGCCTGCTGTTTTGTTTACCAAAAAGCTGGTTAATCAAAGTTGATCTCCAGGTTTTGTGATGTTTAAAATAATTGGTTAGAACCAAGCAGGCCAAACCAACTATTTACTTCACTAAGAGGTGCTGTGGCTCTCAGCGATGTTTGAACTGTATGTACTCTCAGCTACATACAGTACACAGCGCTGTGCTATGGCAGTGGGGTTGGAAGGTGAAGAGGCAGACGGATGATGTCGCAATCTCCTACTCAGTCAATCAGAGGAAGCTTTGTATTTATAGAATACAAGGCTTCCTGTGAAAGGCTGAGCGCCACTCAGAACTATTTAATTTTGTTAAAAAAGTGGAAAAGGAAATTCCCATCTCACTGCCGAAACACAGCTCTGGACTGTATACTGTATGCAGATGAGGCTACATACAGTTCAAACAACGCTGAGATCCACTGTGTCTCTTAGTGATGTAAATACACTGCTAAAGATAAATTAAAGGAACACTTTGAAAATACATCAGATCTCAATAGAGAAACATATCATGCTAGATATCTATACTGATATGGACTGTATAATGTGTTAGGAATGTAAGGATGCCCCATCGTTTGATGGAAATGAAAATGATCAACCTATAGAGGACTGAATTCAAAGACACCCCGAAAATCAAAGTGAAAAAATTATGCAGCAGGCTAGTCCATTTTGCTGAAATTTCATTGCAGCAGCTCAAAATGGTATTCCGTAATTTGTATGGACCCCGCATGCTTGTATGCATGCAATGTCGGGGCATGCTCCTAATGAGATGATGGATGGTGTCCTGGAGTATTTCCTCCCAGATCTAGACCAGGGCATCACTGAGCTCCTGGACAGTCTGAAGTGCAACCTGGCGGCATTGGATGGACCAAAACATGATATCCCAGAGGTGTTCTCATGAATTTAGGTCAGGCTAGCATGGGGGACCATTCAGTGGTATCAATTCCTTCATCCTCCAGGAGTCTGCTTCTGCCCTTTCGTAAATTTTAGCCAAATGTTGCCTTAATCGTTTTTTGTAAAGAAACCTTATGCCGTTTCAACATCACTCAAAGGGGGAATTTTTCTGTGACTATACCATCTTGAGGAAATCTTGCTATTGCACAAAGAGGGATCTGAGCCTTAATGTGCACCAACTAGGGTCCCATTATGCGTGCAAAAGATTTCTCATCATTGTTTACAGAGATATGAAAGGGGACACTACTGCTTATAACAAAAATATTTATCTCAGAGATAAACACAGTTACCAGCAACTTAAAACCCAAAAGTGAGTTAGCTTAACATCTTGATAGTTCATTTCAGCGCACTTGGGGAGAGACATCTCAGAAGCTGGAATTGATGTTTAAATTCTGATCTTGCAGGACATTTGGGTTTGCTAAGTGATGCTATGCTTTATTACTTTGTTGAACCTTTTAGAGTGGTTACTTTTTCTTTTATGACATCTACTGTCATCCTTGTGCATGCACTTTTTATGTTCTGACTTCAATACAATCAGAATACTTACCTTAAACTGTGTGTGTATAATATGGTTCAAAGCCAGGGAGTCTTCCTGGTCAATGTTTTATGGTGGTGTCAACAGGGGTTGTACTTTCAAAACAGGCTTGGAAAACAGACAGGGAACCCAAAAATACTCAGCAGCCCTCCAGAGAGTAGCGCTAGGTAGTTCAAAGGGAGGGTCCACCAGCTCTCGACAAGCACCAAAGCAAGAGAGGCGTGTAGGGATAAGGAGAAATAGGTAAAGTCCACCTCTGTTCGGGGAGCTAATAAAGAGTTTGAAGCAGAGAAGGGGGAGGAAATTTGCCTGGGAGAGGAGAGAAGGAGAAGAGGAGGGGGAGAGAACAAAGGGAGATTGTCTTGGTCTGACCAGGGGACCTCATTACTTGTAGTTAAGAAAGTTCATAATGAGCAGGATACGGTCTATATCCACCTGTAAGCGATTCAAGGACTCTAGACCTCGAGGTATTGGGTGTGTGTGTCTTCCAGGATGAAAGTGCCGTGCCATCATTCGGTGCCGTGGCTGTCAATTACCGGGTCCCAGCCAGTGATTACACGCCGACGCCCCGTGATTGCCAAGCATCTCCGACAGAGAGGAGGGCTATTTGTAAACAAAACAGTTCTCCTCCCTGTCAGCTTGTGCACACTGGTTTGGATGGCTGTACACAGCACAGCCATGCAAGGCAGTGTGCTTACAGTGAAGCACACAGACACAGCACATAGTGAAACAGCACACAGCACACAATTACCCCTTTGATCACCCCTCATGTTAACCCCTTCCTGCCCATTGCCATTAGTACTGTATTGGTGTCACTGGGGATGTCACTGACACCAAGTCAGTTCCCCCCAGTGTCAGAATGCCCACCGGAGTCTCGCAGTTCCGCTATAAGTTGCTGATCGTTGCCATTACTAGTAAAAACAAATTTTAAAATCCCAGTACATATACCGCCATTTGTAAACTTATAACTTTCATGTAAACCAATTAATTTACACATATTGGGATTTTTTTAGCAAAGACATTTAGCAGAATACATTTTGGCCTAAATTTATGATGAAATAAATTTGATTTTATTTTTTTTTACTGGACATGTTTAATAGCAAAAAGTCAAAAATATTGTTTTTTCCTCAAAATTGTCGGACTTTTTTTATATAGCGCAAAAAATAAAAATCGCACAGCCGCTCAAATACCACTGAAAGAAAGCTCAATTTAGGACAAAAAGGACCTAAATTTCATTTGGGTGCAGCGTTGCATGACTTCGCAAATGTCAGTTAAATTAATGCAAAAAATGGCCTCCCTAGCGGTATGATTATTTCATATTTTTGGTGCTGAAAGCGGTACCATTATTTTGCATGGAAATATGTAGTATTTTTATTGTAGGCTGTAATTTTTAGGAATAACTCACTGAAATCTGTCCGAACAAGATTCTAAATCACACATTTAATTCAATAATATAATCAAACCAAAAACACTGAAATTTGAAATATAGTGCCAAGTTCGCACATTGCCGAGCAAAGTCGCAAAATCGTTTTCAGTGTCTAATGACGAATTTCTCCACGAATCATTATCACTCAATTCTGCAAGTGGTTCTGATTTACTATCGCTGTTCTCTAGCTGATCTAAACCCGCTTTTGACGTAAAGGGACGCTTTTTGGACGCCATGGACTTTTCTACGTTTCCAGGCAGAAAGAACAATCAAAATGCAGGCAGGGGACAGGACAGAGCACTAGGGACAAAATGTATGTGAAATTGGTTGAAACAGCAATGTTTTGCTATGTAAAATCGTTTTGAAAAAAACATTTTTTTTAAATTTTAAAATTTTAAAATTTCAAATTTTTTTTTAAATTTTCTAATTTCCCGCCGTTGGCGCCCATACATCCCGACGTCACGGGGACCGGAACACAGGAGCCGGATGCCGGCATCAGACAGAGGAGATGGCCGGGGACGCTGCAGGGGACACATCGCGGGAGCCAAGGACAAGGTAAGTGCTGCAGGGACTCCCTATACAGCGCTGCATGGTAAGCCCGAGTGTAGCTTGGGGTTACCGCTTTTGGTATAGACATTTTACCCCGAGCTACACTCGGGAATACCGTTAGGGAGGTTAAGGAAAGGCTGTCTCCACACTTAAAGATTTGCCGAGCAACCAAGAATACAAACTCCACCATCCTCCTCTGTTTCCTAGATAGTGACATGATCAGTTCATGTAGTAAGGCCTCCCAAAGACATCAAGGACTGATGGAATAAACTTGCGTCCAGAACCGGATTACCTTAGGACAGGTCCCCCAGATGTGAAAAAGAGTGCCTTATTCTCTGCAGCCAAAAAACACATAGGAGACACTTGGGTGCAAACATGGTGTGACGGACGCGGGATCGCTGCCACCAATATGTGACGATCCCACGATCGCTGTCACCAATGTGTGACGAACGCGGTGTCAGATCCCTGACCTTCTCACCAAACTCGTGACCGAAGAACTGGCCAATCTGAAGCTGCAATGTCACGTGCGTAACAATGTCACACCCAGCCACACCCTGCACAACGATTTTCCAGCTAATGGACCACAATCGATGTACCGGCAGCCTGAGCAATTGTTACTGGGTCAGGTTAACTACGCAATTAACCCTTCACACTGCCACTACCTCCTTTTTGTACAGAGAAAGAGTAAACGCGGCGATATCCGCAATAACACTATAATGGTTGAGGTAATTGTCTGGATAACACGGTCACCGCAGGCCGGTTATACAGAGGGTTAAACAAACACAGTAGCATTCTCTTTTGAGGCAGGAATTCGTAAATTGCAATTAAGAGCTATAGAAACAGTTCAAGACTTTCAGAAGGAAAGATTTATTACTGAAAAGTCAAAAGGGGGTGCAATAAAATATTTACAGAACAAAGATGTAACCAATATATATATAAATATACAGAGAACAACAGCACAGCAAAGAGATAACAGAGAGAGGTTAAAGGGTTAAAGTACTTGCCAAAGTCCTGGGTTAGCAAATCAAGTTTCAGAGCGAAAGGGTACGGGTCTTCCCAGGTGGTATTGATGTTAAATGGGAGAATTCTTCAACTTAACTCTCTTAGGCCTGACAGCCCACTTTGTTGTCCCCCAGCAGGGGGTGTCTCTAAAGCCAAGGACCAATGCCTCATTTAGGGAGGGGTGGTCTGGGCGGATACCTCAACTAGAGCCAAAATCTCTCATACTCATATTTGACTCATAACTTTCCATATGCATAAGTGACATTCCACCTGCGGGTGGATTATTATGCAGACACGTCTGAGGATTGATTACATATGAATTATGAAATTATACACTGAATGGTTCCCGAGATCTACTTTTCTGCTTTCCTATGTATTTGAGACAAGGAGAGTGACCCATCAAATTGTTCGTCTCCTCTTAGCCAATCTAACGATATGTCTGATTTTTATGTAAGTCTCTCATATTCCAAGATATGAGACATAGGGGAAAAATGGATTTTGGAAAAGTGGTTATCTGGTTTGTGCTTCGCTGGAATGCCTTGAACTCCTGGGAAAGCTTGCCTTATCTTATACGAGGTGTTATATAGTACAGCTCGCCCAGACAGCCAGGCACCTAGCTCAAAAATGTTTTATAGCTCTGGGGTTCCCTGCTGTGCCCTAGCCTGCCAGTGACACACAACCAGCACACACACACTGGCCAAATGTCTCTGTGCCTCTCAGAGAGGGAGGGGGAGGGAGTGAGGGGAGAAAATGGAGATTCTTAACAAAATGGAGACTGCGTCCTGCCTCTGGTGTGCACGTTCGCGAGACATGGAGATACGGTCAGGGCTCATGTACCAGCGAGAGAGTAATTTGTGAGTGTTTTCTTGGTCAAAAATATTCAAAAATTTTGGCTCATATTGCATGTTCTGGGTTTCCCACTCGGCTGTATAAGAGAGAGAACCTGAGTTAATAGAGTCAGTTAGGGAAGCCTATAGATCAGAGACTTGGCCTTTCAGGTGAGGGTCCTTCTGGCATCAGTTCTCAAAGGGAGTTAGGCCCTCTGGTGCCAGATCAAGCTACAAACATGATAGTGGATTTGGATATACCGTAAGAACTTGGTGGCTGGTAATTGCCAGCGCTCTTGTAGGTATTGAAGAGGTTTCACACTGTCGAGAGCGATAAGTTCATAGACATATTTGAAACCCCTCGTATGCCACCATCAGAAAGGCCAGTGGATTGCCGTATAGAGAAACAGATTGAGGGGTGACCAGGAGTATTTCACTAAGTCCCACAGGCATAAAGAATGCAATATGGAAGGTTTGGAAATTTTGGTCCAAAAACAGGGGGGGTCCAGGGAAGGGTATTGCAAGCATATTGCAATATTGCAAGGGTAGGGTGCTGTTTTTTTGTTCTGTCCTCCATGTTTTTCAATTAACTCGTTGGGCACCAAGTCTGAAAAACATGAGAGGCCTACCCCGGGATAGGCTCTTCTTTGCTGCGCTAGGCACCTGAGTCAGGATCACTTCATTCCACACACATGTGGTACCTTTACTCTGTGATGTTTTCACCAATGCCCTGGGACAAGGCTGAGGTTGCTGTCAGGGAATACTCAACCTTAAGGCAAGCCTCTACTCCTACAGATGAATGTACACCATGCATACTTGCACTGTTGTGCAGTTCACTCTTGGGTTCCCATGTAGATGTACAACTTTCCATTGCAGCTTGCAATTAGGCAGGCTATGTCTAACACTGACCACAGCCACCTGTCCAGCATTCCCACTACTGGTCCCAGTAGCAACATGGAACCCCGCCATGCACATAGCACGAGCTACAAATGTGTACTCGACTTTAACTCTTGAACTTCCATACCTCTGTACAGCAGAGATGGTATGTGGCTTAGGGAGTGCCAACAACATCTCCCTTACGGCTATTGCATTAAGGTGACTCTTAGCATGTTAACTCTTTATAAACCATGTGAAGGTGACACAAGCTGTAGATTAAGTGTATGTGATAGTGTCGGTTGCTGGAAACGCATCCCTATTTTAGTAACTTCACATCAGGCAGAAAGGGAAAGTTTCAAAACTTTACTGAATAAAGTGCAAAATGGTATAAAAGATCCAAAACATAACTAGAACCATCCCATAGACACAGTCTCTTCCTAATTCCCTAATCCCTTCTCCTAACCAGGCAATGTGCTGCCCCAACGTATTGCCCATGTCATTACAGAGTATATTAAAGGCATTCTCCAGCGGCTGGTGTCTTCAGGGAGAACCCCAAGTTCAGAAGTCTTAATATCAGGGTGACAGATGGTAGAATCCTTGTACCTCTCCCGGGTCCAGCTATCTTCAGGGAACTAGGGAGGCAGGTAGAACCATGGAAAAGTAGCAGGGCTAGAGAATAACAGCAGCGGACTCGACCCACTGTCCACTTTTATATCCACAGGTGCTGTGGGTCAGACCCAAAGATCCCAATAAAAGCCAAAGAACTAGAAAATACATTACCCCTACCCTCCCATCCAGTGCAGCACCTATCTAGGTAATTTCAACCTGCTCACAAGTGATTAGAAAATGAACCCAAACAGGCTTATCAAAGGTAGAATGGAGGGAGACAAGAGGTGCGATTTGGGCAACAGTATAATAGTGTTGAGGTGTGGGACTTTCAAACCTCCAACTAACTGGCAACAATAAAGTATAGAGGCCAACATTAGAGGTCTTTGTCCCTCCCATATAAAGCAAAGTAATTTGTGTCCTTCAATTCTCAGGATTTGATTTGGGACAGGGATTGATAGGACCCTAAAGAAATACAGAAGTTTTGATCGGTAAGCCATACAGAGAGCGTGTATTCTACCAAATCAAGCAATTTGGATGCAAAGAGACCAGGATGTAAGGAGCCAAGGCAGTTCCTTAAAAAGAGAAGGGTAATTGACCTGATACATGGAACTGAAGGAATCGGTCAGGTAAATCCCGAGGTATGGAAGAGAAGGGGGCAATGAAAATCTATACTTACCTAGAAGTTCTGTCAATTTCAGTGGTAGAGAGAGGTTTAAAGCATTGGATTTGGCCTCGTTGACTTCCAGGTGGTGAGAGATGGTGCGGAAATCAAAGAGGATGGCAAACAGGTTAGGCAAAGAGATAAGGGGCAAGGAAATGTATGGTAATATGTCATCCGCAAAAAGCATCTGTTTATGGTGTTTACCAGCCAATTCAAGGCAGGGTGTGCTCAGATAGCAGAAGCAAAGGGCTCCAGGGCCATAATGAACAGGATTGTGGAGAGGGGGCAGCCGTGCCTCGTATCTCTGTAGGCCGGATATGGGTCAGAGGCAAAGACAGCGAACTTCGCAACATAAAGGGTAGAGATCCAAGAGAGTAACGCATCACTAAAGCTCCACTGTCAAAGAACAAAGAACATGTAGTTCCAAGAGATAGTATCAAAAACTTTGCAGACATTGAGGGACAACAGAAGTGCCGAAGTACAGCAAGATTTGGTGAGATATATATGTTGTCTCCAGCACCACGTAGATTACCTAACCTGACAAAGTCTTTGGGTTTTAGGATATTTTGACTCATTGGTGCTGTGAGGCACAGCATTTCATGAGCAGTGCCTCATATACATAAGAATAATTATATATTTTTTTTTTTTTTATTTCAGGTCTCTTAGGCTGGAATTTTTATTGGGACATATCTAGTGGCCATACACCCCTTTATATTTTGTCTTTAATGTACAGTCTGTCCATTTTTTTTTGTATTTATGTACTGTGGTTTGAGATCTCTCCCATTTTTCTGTATCTATGTAAAACCAGTGAAACCAACTTTTAGGGAGGCTTCACACTGTCCCGCTGTACTTTTGATCCCTGCCATTACCTGACAGCACTCATGATCAGCGCTGTCCCCACTGGCAACCCCACTTTCCTCTTTCTGCATTCTCAGTCTTTACTGAGAGCAGCAGGAGCCATTGGCTCCTGCTGCTCTCAGTGAAACCCTGTGAGGAGGAATCGGGGGGCAGGCAGAGCCACACTGTATGTGTCTATGGACACATACAGCCCGGCTTGGGATCAAGCCCACATGAATGCCCCCTAGCAAATGGGGAGAAGAGGAGTTTTGGGGAGGCTAAGTAAACATGTTTGTTATTTTAATTTTAGAAAAAACAGAGTTTTAGAATCACTTTAAAGGATAAGTTCACCTTTTAGACAAAACTAATAAATGCATTTTTTTTGCAGGTAACAAACTGTGAATTTATTATTTTTGTCTACAGGAACCTGGAAAGCATTGCACCAGCGATCAGTAGATTGCTGATGCCATGCAGGTCTCCTGCAGACCTGTCAGAATATCTGCTTGCTGTATGGGATGTACAGTCGAGCAGATATTCTGACAGGAAGCTTCAATGAACTACCACGGCGCTCCACAGCACCATGGTAGTTCATTGAAAACGACAAGCCGAAAGCCTCTGGCTGTCAGGACTTGTCGTTCATTCATTCACAGAAGTCCTTGAATGAATGAAGCGGACGTGTGGGCGGAGCCCCACACAGCTGTGCTATTTTCAAATTTGACATATAGTACGGGGAGACTTCTTCACGTGCTATCTGTCAGAGGCGGGGGGGGAGGGGTGGCGGGCGCGGCTACAGCTGCAGCTATGGGAACATGTTCCACTCTAAAAACATCAGGGCAAAAAGGTTAAAAAAAACATATGCAGTATATTCCAGCAGATTAAGCTATGTTTTATATCTTTAAAGATCTAGCAAGTACAGAAAAATACCTTTTGATCTGAGAGATATGCACTCAGCTCCTAATTTACTTTTGTGGGCTGCCAACACACATCATTTTTTGGATTATAATAGCAATAATGGTGCCAGCCCTGCCCAGTTGTCTTTTGTTGAACTTCTTTTGACTTTTCTTTTTTTTTGCCCATGCAGTTTGAATTAAAGTAGTGAACGTGGATAAGGTTTTTTTTTAACCCTTGTTAAAAAGGCTATTAAAATTACATTGGAGCAAACAAACACAGACCGCACTTCCGCGTACGTCACTTCAAGTTCACGTCTGGCTCCGGGCGCACAGACATGAACCGGAAGTGATGTACGCGGAAGTGCGGTCTGTGTTTGTTTGCTCCAATGTGATTTTAATGGCGGTTTTACAAGTGTTAAACATGTAAGTGCAATCCTTTTAATAAAATGTATGTACTGGAACATTCTGCACTATTGCAGATCCCTCTGTTTGCTCTGCATGAGTGAAGGAGATTTGATCCCAAGTGACCCTTAAAGGGACCTGTTTTGGAACTGGGTCTGGAGACCAGGAGAAAGCAAGGATGGCCCTCAGTGGTTCTAATGTGATGGAGGACCAGGAGAGTGGAGGAATCCCAATTTATTAATCAGTATAAGTGCTATCATATTTTTTTAAGGTGAGAGTTTTGTGAGCACTGAGGTGGCACAACCTTCAAGTATGCAGCACTTTAAGAGACGGTGATGGTTTTGTGAACACATAAGAAATTCTTTGGAATTGTGAAGGAAGTTGATGTAAAACCTTATCCAATTAAATTGAAACTGCACCAACTTGCTTATATGGACATTTTTGATTATTTGTTATTTATGTTTCACATTAGCAGCGCAGCATTAAGTTCATTGGTTTATTTATGATTATGTTGTGGGAACACAATTTTTGAAGCCAGCAGCAGCTCATTATACATCACTTGACATATCAACTACAAAGTCACACTGAAGGTAGCGCAGGAGTATTTCTTACTTTACATGCTAGTACCTAAACTATTTAAAGTGGTTGAATAGACTGAAGGTTTTTACCTTTGTTATGCTGCTTCCCTCCTAGCCCCCCTATACTTACCTGAGCCCAATCTTGACTCAGGGATGTACACAGTAGCAGCGGCTACCAAGCCATTGGCTCCTGCTGCTGTCAATCACAGTCAGTGAGGAGGGAGGGGGGTGGGACTGAGCCCCATTCTGTGTGTCAATGGATACACAGAGCGGGGCTTTGAAGCGAGCACACACAAGTGCCTCCATAGCAAGTGCTATAGGGGCACTCAGCAGTGAGGAGGGACCATAAGCGCAGCCGGGGAACCTGAGAAGAGGAGAATCAAGGCTGCTGTGTGCAAAACCAGACTTTAATATCACTTTAAGACTAGCATGTGGTATATCAGTTACAGATTGCTGCTTCAACCACAGTCTTCTTATACTGGTCTTTTACCTTGTGTCTGAGTCCCTATAGGTTAGCTGAGATGATTGGGTCACATCTTAAAGAACCGGAAGACCAGTACCTATGCCAAGTATTGTGGAGGGTGATAGATGCATGCTCATAGGGAGTGGATTTTTATGTATACCCATTTCATATCTGAACATGTGGGATGGTCATTTACACCCTATACAAAGTATGGTCTAATCCTACTGTTCCTTATAACCAGTCATATCACCTCTAACTACCACTTTCGCTGGACAGCTTGGTCTGTATGTAAGTGTGGAGAAAAATATGTGAAATATAAAAATGGATATATTTATACTGAAAGTTTTCATTACAGGTTTAGTCCAACACGGTTACCAGAAAAACAGATTGTTGTACTTATTTTAAAGTTTGCTTCTTACAGTTCATTAAGGGACAAAGGATTCTGTTAATCTGAGACAATTGGGTTATACTGCCAACTACAGGAGGACAATGGCAAACAAAAGGGCAGTTGGCTAGGGTATAAATACTCCCATTCCCAGCATGCTTTAGTTTTGTATCATTATTTAGAAGATCACAAACAGAGTAGCAAGACCTGTGTCCCTTAAGCACTTCCCATGCAGCGTACGTACTGTATACAAGGGCGGACTGACCATTTGAAAACTAGGGCACTGCCCGAGGGCCCGGGGTCAGTAGCGGGCCCCATGAGATGCCCCTGGTACCTTTTTCATAGGCTTTTTTGAGTTTGGGCAAGGACACAGGGGCCCCATGATCCCCTATTGCCCAGGGGCCCATGAGTTGTCAGTCCACCCCTGACTGTATATATACGACCTGGAAATGGAAGTGGTTATACCAGAGTCATGGCTGCAGCTATGATCCTGGTGTCATTTTTTAGAACCAATGATCAACTTTACTGTAAAAGTAAATAAACAAAAAGAGCTAAGCCCAGTCACTATAGGAGAGAGTGTTTATGCTACGTACACCAATCCCAGCCAAAAACTATGTAAACATACTGTACTTCCACCAATAATTTGAAAAACTATACAATAATATTCACCACCAACGTGAAAATTACTATACAATAGTATCAGTACTGCTGCTCACACCTCCTGTGTTTCCACTAGTATTAGCAACAAATGACTATATCACAGTGGCGTGCAATACTATGCAAATATTATAAACTAAAGTAATCATTTTGTGTCAAAAGCAATATTACATCAGAAACATAAAACATTTTCAAAAACATTAAACTAATAGTTCATTGTTTTCTAATGTTCTTATTAGGCAAAATCTCAACTGTGAATATTCGTGATGATATAATATACAAACGTACAAGAACATATGGACACAATGGACTATTAGTTTAATGTTTTTTTTTAATTTTTTACTTTTCTGATGTAATATTGCTTTTGACACATAATTATTACTTTAGTTTATATTATTTGCATAGTACTGTGTTGCACTGCTTTGACATATTATTTTTTGCTGATGCTTTTGGCACTTTTGATTAATTATTACTTTAGTTTATAACATTTGCATAGTATTGCGCGGCACTGTTTTTTATACATAAATTTTTTCTGTAAAAGGGATTTAAGTCGCTGTACAGGGCTCAGAATGGCCCCCCTCCACCTGCCACCGCCATTCCCAGGATCCCAGGACCTCCATAAAGAGGACCTGTCACTGCTAAAAGTATCACAAGTGATGTTGTTAATCATTTGTTATAGCAATAAAGTTTATTGAAAATAAATACATTTAAATAAAATAATTTAAAAAAAAGCAGCCCTGCGCCCCCATGCTCACACATATGTAAACAGTGATTGCACCACACAAGTGAGGTATCACTACAGACGTTAGAGTGAGAGCAACAATTAACCTGTAAAGGCTTTTAAAGTGTTGCCTATAGACAATTGTGGGTACCATAGTTTGTCACAATTTCACAGGCTTGCACAATTTTAAATGTTGACATGTTTGTTATCTCCTGTATTTACTTGACGTAATATAATATTTAAAAAAATTTAAATTGTGTATTATATTGTGTTTTTGTGCACTAAAATTTATTTAGGTGTATTTTTACCTGAAAATTTGCATTTTAAAAATGGCTGCACAAAAATAGTGTGACATAAAAAATTTCAACAATCACTATTTTATTCTCTAGAGGCCTACTTTCAGAAAACACATATATTTTGGGGGGGGGGGGGGGGGTTTGGTTATTTTCTAGAAAAAAAATGATGTTTTTAAAATGGTGAAAAAAGTCAAATTCAGCCTAGACGGTTAATGACCATCAAGAAACAGATTTTACGGATTTTGCGTTAGGTACAAAATTACTGTTGTCTTAATCATTCATTAAGGGACACATGATTCCATTAATCTGAGACAAAAGGAGTCCAACTGAGGGACTCCCTGTACAAAACAAAGAGTGAGAGTCAAGATGCAAGCTGTTTTTGAAATAAGACCAAGAACCAAGACTCACGGCTAAATGTTGATCCAAACCTTATTGCGAAAAGGTTAGGATTTGTCCCACAGAGTATTTTCTGGGGTGATTTTTTCTTTGTTCACAACAAGCAAAGTAAGACTTCTATATGTAATGGTAGACCTTATGAGAAGTAGATTTCCTGTTTTTTTAAATCATGAGATTTATTGACTCAGAAAAAATTCTGTCTCTCAAGACCTGGGCTTCAACAATCATGCCTTTAAATCCAGTGACTGTGAAGCAGGGTGATAAACCTTGGACTTTGAGGCAGGAGATATATACAATCTTGAACAGTCCATAGAGTGTTTGTCAGGGATCAGTGGTTCTGCCGCGATGCGCCGGGTGGCGCATGCGCAGAACACCGATGCACTCTAGCCAGCGAGCAGCGGGACCTGGGCAATCGTGACGGCCGCGCATGTGCATTCGCGATTGCGGACACGCGCCTGGCACCAATGACAGCGCAGGGCCGGCTATTTAAACAGGACAGGAGGTATGTCAAATTGCCGTTTGGTCTTATCTGCTCTGTTCCTGATATCTGATCCTGTGAATCTTCTGTTGCCGACCTCTGCATTGTTCCTGACCCTGCTGACCATCTCCTGTTTAACCCCTGGCTTACCTGACCATCCTTCTGCCTGATCCTCTGTACCGCGCTGCCCGTAAGTTACTGAACCCGGCTTGTGACCCTGACCATTCTCTGCCTGCTCCTCCGGTACCTTGCTGCCCGCACGTTGCTGACCTGGCCTGTCTGACTACGCCTTACGCTACCCAGACAATCCATCCATCGATCCCGCACGGATCTGTCCCTGTTACTAGGTCTGCCAGCCTCTTCACGTCAAGCTCTTTTCCCCGCACACCTCTGACGACGCTCTCTACCATTGCCGGACGTACTCAGGGGTCGTGACCTGGTCTCAGTCTGCTCCAAGTCCATCCCCACCATCAGGGGCCCTGGTGAATAAGCAGATTGGGACTTAGACCCCGCGCCCTGAGGAATCCCGTGCTGTGGGCTGCTAGAGACGCCACCAGGCAGTGTTTAACAGGGTTTGCCAGAAGTTTGGTTAGGTCACACTATCACATACAGCTACCCCCACTCAGAGCTATAAGTATCACAAGAATATCTGCCATCTTGATCATGCAGAGTAGGTAAGGCAGGGTATTCAGAGGAAGAAAGGCACTGATCAGGTCGTATTGATTTTACAGAATAACCAGAGCATTCACTGCTCCCATATGAGGATCTCTGCACCTGGAGGCAAACCTTCTAAGTTCGGTGTTAGGCCTGAAAGCTGAGATGTACACATCCAGCATCCCCCACCTGTGACAAAAGGCACCAAACCACTTCTGGGTGCAGGGACTATTTCTCCAGATCCTGGTGCTGGCAGCTGAGGTAGTCAGCTTGCCAACTGTCTATGCCTGGAATGTGCTATGGCAGACAAAGCTAGAATGTGGAGTTCTTCCCAGGCTA
This sequence comes from Staurois parvus, assembly GCF_062004578.1. Taxonomy (NCBI): domain Eukaryota; kingdom Metazoa; phylum Chordata; class Amphibia; order Anura; family Ranidae; genus Staurois; species Staurois parvus. The sequence continues at coordinate 31,903 of NW_028319336.1, forward strand.
CAACCCTTTCTACCTTTCTTGCCACAGCAAAACTTTAGGTTCCTTCCTGCTGATTGATGTACGCCACTGCCATGGCTTTGTCTGACCGGATCCTGTTTGCATAACCCTCCCGTCAAAATGTTCATCATTGCAGGCACAACAAAATCACTCATAACTCCAAAATGTTGATTGGGAGGTGGGATTCCTCTAACAACCAAATCCTCTGCACCAATACAGTGTCTAGAAGTCCTTCCTGGACCATCAGGCTGGCATTTGTTTTTATGATCTCCCAAGATAATAGAATGATTTTCATAATTCCTTAGCTGGATTAATGAGCCACCAAGCCAGAGACAACCTGGTCTTCAGTGTCAGGCATATTGATCTGTCTAAAGATTGCACTTTCTTGTTCCATGCAGATAGAATGTTGAGTTGTAGAAGTCTGAAGTGTAACTGAGCAAAAAAAACTGCCTTGAAGAAGGGTAACTCCAAGTTCAGAATTCTTGTGCAGTATTGCAGAGTTGGGAGTCTGGGAATGAAGAGACAAAAGGTTTTTCGGGGAAGAAAAACTTTGGCTTGGGATTTGTCTAAGACTAGACCCAGATATTTCATGCAACGTGGCAGAGCCAGCTCTGGTTTCTGCATGGTCTGCACATTACTTTGACAGCCAGGGTTTGAGCTGACTTTTCTCTGAACAGAAGATCATCAAGGTATCCCACAAAAGGAATACCCTGGGAACATAGCAAGGCTAGCACTGGGGCCCAGAACCTTGTGAAACATTTACTGTTTGAATGATAGGCCAAATAGTAGGGATACAAACTGGCTGTGTTGTGTACCCACAGCAAAACTTAGGAAATATCAATGCACTGGAAAGATGGGGGTTATGCAAGTTTGCATCCTTGATGCCCACTGAGGCTATGAAAGTCTCCATAACGTTTGGAGCCTGTGACAGACTTGGTGAATTCAATGCAGAATTTTTTAACTCAGATAAAGACAAACCTTGAAGTCCAGAATGGGGTGAATGCTTTCTTTTACATAGTTACATAATTAGTCTGGCTGAAAAAAGACAAAAGTCCATCCAGTTCAACCATTTTTTTGCTTTTGAATGGAGAAACATTTGTAGTTAAACCCCTGAAACCTTTCCTCTAATGGAACAATTGCAATTAACTCCTTGGTTGCAAGTGTAGAATGGTGGTTTGATAACCAACGAAGGTAGGTTAGACAACATAAAGTTGGGTGGAGGCAGAAAACAGAACTCTAGCTTGTAGCTCCTGGACACCATCTTTTACAAAGGCATCTGAGATGCTTTCTGACCAGTTGTTCACAAAGGCAAACAGACATCCCCACACTTTGAAAAATGGAGGCGTCTTTCCAAAGCAAAAAGGACATTTCTGAAGTCTAAGAGGATTTAGAGCCCCAAGGCATGTGGTGGTACTGGGCCCCTCCCTTAAACCTGTGGAGTGATAAACAAGAGAAACTTTTTTGGCTTCAAAGGAAAGAGATGATTTGTCAATTAGAGACTGAAGCCTAGCACACACGATGAGAAAATCGGAAGAAATATACCGATTTCGGAGTGATCATCCAATAATCTGTTCGTTAGTATACAGCTTTCGAGAGCAGATCACGACAATTCATGTAAAATTATCCAAAGGGACAAGCATGAAAATTCTTCTCATATGATACCAGAATTAATGATTTTTGATTAATCAGTACAGTAATCATCTGAGTGCACGCTCAAAAATACATTACAATACAATACATTACATCACTTCCAAAACAGTATTCTGTCATACGAGAATTTTCGTAACTTTAGTAACCTCTTCATTTTCGATATGAGACTAGCATGCAAAGAAAAATGGATAATCATCATGTGTACAAGGCTTTAGGCTTCTTCTTCTGGGGCAATTGAGTACTCTTACCACAAGTGGTGTACTTAATGAAATTGGAACTCTTATTGAAGCACGTCCAGTACACCAAGTACAACTGTGGATCCTAAAGTAGTGGCTCTGCTGCTTGGAATGCAGCATGGGTATACCAAGTGCCGCTGTTACAACTGCAAATGGGACAGTCGTGCAAGAGAGTCTCATTACATTAAAAGAAGTGGTCACTCCAAATGAATTTGGCTCCAGGACAGAGAAAACATTGCAAATAAAAGACTTGTTGACCAGGCAAAGATATTTGTGCCTCCGCATCACATAAAACGTGGACTGATGAAAATTTTTGTGAAAGCAATGAATGAGGAAGGTGATGATTTTCATTATTTCAGACAAATATTTCCAAGAAAAATTATGCCAGGAACAGGGAATCATTTGGTTGGTCCACAGGTCAGACACATCATCAATGACAGAGGTTCCAAGATCTGTTAGTGGGGCCAGAGAGAAATCATCTGGAAAGCATTCAAGAATGTCATTGAGCACTTTCTTAGCAACTACAGTGCACCAAACTACAATCAGCTGGTTGACAAACTCCTTACAGCAAACAAGACCATGAAGTTCAACATGTCATTGAAAATTCCATTCATACTTGGACTTCTTTCACAAAAATCTAGGTGCAGTCAGTGACAAACATGGTGAATGGTTTCACCAAAACATTGGCACAATTGAATAATTGTATCAGGACAAGTGGAATCCATTAATACTGTCTGACTTTTTTGACACTGCAGCGAGATGCACCGTAAACTGTGTACAAACGGAAATCAGCTGCAAAACACTTCTATCCCTTAATATTAAATACCTTATAACAGGGATAGGCAACCTTTGACAGGTGGAGAGTGGAGATTTACCTGAACAACATGAAAGAGATGAAAGATCAACAAAGTTCAGCACCCTTTTTAAAAAAAAGAAATTAACTAGCAAGGCCTAACTAATTAGTAAGGACAACTTAGAAAATAAAATACAACAAATGTCACTCTAAAAATATAAACTTAGTCTAGGGCAGAGGATGGTGTCAGTAGGGCAGTGGATGTGTCAGTCAGCAGGGCAGAGGTTGGTGTCAGTAGGGCAGTGGATGGTGTCAGTAGTTTTTAATTTTTATAATTTTTTTACAATTTGGTTTTTAATTATTTTTTAAAATATTATTTTTTACAATTTTTAGAATCCTTGTTGAGGGGTTCGATGACATATTGAGGGTCTGAACAGACCCCTGATGTATACTTTTGAGAAATAGAGTCATATTCCCCAGTCCATTTGTCAGCAGTCTCAGCTGCACTGGACAGGGAATGCATGGGAAGTGTTCTGAGGTTTCCTGTTTGTTCAAAAATTTAAGCATAGTAAATTTTTTTACTATGAAGAGGCAGATAAAATACATACTTACTGGCCCCTTCCTCCTCTCTCCATCCTGACATATGCCCCACAGCAGTCAACAGGAGGGGGGGGAGCAAGCAGTGCTGCGGGGGGAGCCACGGGAGCACATATATTTAGTGGAATCGATCTGCTTTATTCTACCCCTTGCAGCAGCTGAATGCCTATGGAAGGGAAAAGAGAAGAAGGGGGCACTCAGCTGCTGCAGGGAGGAAAATAAAGCCAATTGGTTCCACTAAATACTGCCCCCACCGCTCCTCCTCTCCAGGTTTTGGGGGTTGGTAACCATACAATTCATCACCTACCTGAGATCGACGCATAGATCGAGATCGATGGGTTTCCGACCGCTGCATTATACATTATAGTCATCTCCCTCCTTGATTGTTAGCTCCAAAGAGCAGGGCCCTCCTATCCCTCTTGTATTGAACTGTATTGTTGCTGTATTGTCTCCCGTTATATTGTAAAGCGCTGAGCAAACTGTTGGCGCTATATAAATCCTGTATAATATAATAATTAAAAGTTAATTTCATATATTCAATAAGATTGATACAGTTATTCTGAAATTTTAGTTCAGTTCGAAGGGGTCTATCAAAATCACAAAAAGTTTTTTCAGAAAGAAAAAATTTTGAAAAAAAAATTGTCCAGTGTAACTAGTATAAAAGATTTCAGTTTTATGGCTTCACAACAAAATACCCTGTTCAGCTCTTTTTTTCTCACAGTGTATGTCAACACACAGCTGACTCACTTCACCTATTTCTGGTAACAATAGATCGGTATGTTTCATAGTGAGGTACAAGTGTAGCTGTATGAGAGTTAGACACGAGAAGAATGTCATGGCTAGAAATTCCCCTTCAGGCTCCATGCACACGGGGCGTTTTCACAACGCTGGTAGTGTTAGCTGTGTAAAGTCATGTTAAAAACACGGGTTTTTTAGAATTTTGTAGCTTTTTGTCATTAGCGTTTAGCGGCGTTTTTCCATGTTGGCATTTTTTAAACAAAAAAATACATTTTTTGCTTAAAAAACGCCCCAAAACGCCAGTTTGCTGTTTTTGCTGTGTTTTCCGTGTTTACTAATCTTAGAGCATTTTTACAGCTAAAAAACTCCTCTAGAAACCCGCTAGTCCTGGGTTTTTTCCAGCCAAAAAAAGCCCCTACCAAAAAAACACTGATTAAAGCCTAAGTGTGCATGGGCACATAGGATAATATGCTGGGGGAGTTTACTGGCTGTAGCAAAAAAAAGGCCAAAAGCCAAAAAAAACAGCTGTAAAAAATGTCCAGTGTGCATGAGGACTTATAAATCTGAGTTTTATTTCAGAAAGGCATGCTACAAACTGATGGCAATGCAAACATTAGGTTCAGAGGTGAGGTGCATAGTATGAGTGTAGGAGGCAGGGCTTCTGTTAAAAACCAGGGGGCCCCATACAGCCAACCTGACAGCCCCCCACCCCATCAAAAAAAAAAAAACAGTTTACCATGGTTCAGTTATGAATGAACACAGTGAGTGATCAGTACTGATCACTTATTGTGTTCATTCAGGAAAGAAAGGGGCTGGTAAATGTGACATTTACTGGACCTTTCGCCCCACTTTCCATCCTGAAGGATCCTACTGTGTGCTGGCCGCTGTCGTTAGGAAGGAGAGGAGGGAAGCCTGCAGCACTGCAGAGACAGGGGGGCCTGCGCAGCAGGTGGAAACATATGGTGTAAAGGGAGGGTGATGGGTGTGGCAGATGTGGGTGGCTATTACTGGAAGCGATCCCCTGTATGGCTCCCTCTGCAGCAGCTGAAAGCCAGCGGGAGGGAGAGGAGGAGAAGCCAGCTTTCAGAGAGAGCCATAAAGGGGATTGGTTCCAGCAATTGCTCCCCACTGTCCCGAACACCTTCCCTGCTCATATCAGATTCACCCAGCTGCCTGGGCCCCCCTGCTGGCCTGGGCCCCGTACAGGAGGGCTGCTGGTACCCCCTTACCCACGGCCCTGATGGGAGAATTAATAACAGAGGATGGACTCTGCCTATAATGTACACAGTGGTATGAAGCAGGATGGACTTCCCTCATACTATGCACAGTGATAGGGGTCAGGATAGACTCCCCTTTACTATGTACAGTGAGAATGGCATCCCCTCATTCTATGCACAGTGATAGTGATGTCTCTCCCCCTTCCCCATCCTATGTACAGTGATAGGGGTCTCTCCCCCATCCTATGTACAATGATAGCCCCCCCCAATCCTATGTACAGTCATAGGGGTGTCTCCCCCCCATCCTATGTACAGTGATAGGGGTGTCCCCCCCCCATCCTATGCACAATGATAAGGGAGTCCCCCCCCATCCTCTGTACAGTGATAGGGGTGCCCCCCCAATCCTATGTACAGTGAGAGGGTCCCCCCCCAATCCTATATGCAGTGAATAGGGTTCCCCCCCAATCCTATGTACAGTGATAGGGGGGCTTCTCTCCCCCCATCCTATGCACAGTGATATTGGTGTCTTTCCCCCATCCTATGTACAGTGATAGGGGGGTCTTCCCCCCCATTCTATGTATAGTAATAGGGGTGTCTCTCTCCCCCATCCTATGTACAATGATAGAGGGATCTCTCTCCCCCCATCATATGTACAGTGATAGGGGTGTCTCTCTACCCCCATTTTATGTACAGTGATAGGGGTGTCTCTCTCCCCCCCATCCTATGTATAGTGATAGGGGTGTCTCCCCCCATCCTATGTACAGTGATAGGGATGTCTCCCCCCCCCTTCCTATGTACAGTGATAGCCCCCATCTCATGTACAGTGATGGGGGGGTCTCCCCCCCATCCTGTGTATGGTGATAGGGGTGTCTCCCCCCCATCCTGTGTACAGTGATAGGGGTGTCTCCCCCACCCATCCTCTGTACAGTGATCAGGGTGTCTCCCCCACCCATCCTGTGTACAGTGATAGGGGTGTCTCCCCCACCCATCCTATGTACAGTGATAGGGGTGTCTCCCCCCATCCTATGTACAGTGATAGAGGTGTCTCTCCCACCCCCATCCTAGGTACAGTGATAGGGGTGTATCCCCCCCCTTCCTCTGTACAGTGATAGGGGTGTCTCCCCCCTATCCTATGTATAGCGATAGGGGGGGGGTCTCAACTCTCATCCTATGTACAGTGATTGGGGTGCCCCTCCAATCCTATGGACAGTGATAGGGATGCCCCCCATCCTATGTACAGTGATAGGGGTATCTCCCCCCCATCCTATCTACAATGATAAGGGTGCCCCCCCATCCTATGTACAGTGATAAGCGTGCCCCCCCCCCCGTCCTGTGCAGTAATGGGGAGGTCTCATCCTATGTGCAGTGATAGGAGGGTCTCATCCTATGTACGGTATGGGGGGGGGTCTCATCCTACGTGCAGTGATAGGGGGTTTCATCCTATGTACAGTGATAAGGGGCATCTCATCCTATGTTCAGTATAGGGGGGGTCTCATCCTATGTGTGAGATGGGGAAACAGTTCTAATTGTTTGAACACTGTTTGTGTGCAGTAAATTATTGTGTGGAGTAAATTAATGTTTTGACTGACATTCTGAGGTTTAGCCACAAGATGCCACTGTTTTTCTAGCACAGGCTCAGACTACATGGATGTTTGTATATTCATGAAGAGGTGGGGTTTTCACACAGAGTTGGAGTTTTAGTGAACAGGAAGAGGAGACTGCAGCCATGTTTTGGACGATGCTGAATGAGGGGGACTGTGTGAGCTGAGAATCTGATGACATCCAGGTGTGAAAGCATCCCTCACTAACCAGAGATTGCTGCCAGGAAGGCTGATGAGAGCAGAGGAACTAAGCAACATTTGTTCTGTTCAGAGTCACCAGCGTATGCAAAGCAGACCCGGGTCGGTAAGATTGTGCACGCACCTCATTTCAGTGTTGGCGCCTTGAGTCTGAGTCCAGGCATATACAGTTGCAAGAAAAAGTATGTGAACCCCTTGGGATTACGTGGAGTTTTGCATGAATTGGGCATAAAATGTGCTCTGAACGTCATCTAAGTCACAACAATAGAAGAACACAGTCTGCTGAACATAATACTACACAAACATTAGATGTTGCCATGGTTTAATTGCACATAACATGTAAACATTCACAGTGCAGGGAGGAAAAAGTATGTGAGGCCCTAGCTTAATAACTTCTCCCAGAGCTAATTGGAGCCAGGAGTGAGCCAACCTTGACTCCAATCAGTGTGATGATATTGGATGTGTTGCTGACAGCTGTCCTGCCCTTAAAAAACACACCTGTTTTGGGTTTACTGGTTTCAAGAAGCACTGTCTGATGTGAACCATGCCTCGCAGAAAAGAGCTCTCAGGAGACCTACGATCAAGAATTGTTGACTTGCATGAAGCTGGAAAGGGTTACAAAAGTATCTCCAAAAGCCTTGATGTTCATGTGTCCACGGTAAGACAGACTGTCTACAAATGGAGAAAGTTTAGCACTGTTGCTACTCTCCCTAGGCGTGGTCGTCCTGTAAAAATGACTGCAAGAGCACAGCGCAGAATGCTGCATGAGGTAAAGAAGAATCCCAGAGTGTCAGCTGAAGACCTACAGAAATCTCTGGCACATGCTAACATTTTTGTTGACACATGTACAATAAGGAAAACAATAAACAAGAATGGAGTACATGGGAGGACACCACGGAGGAAGCCATTGCTGTCCAAAAAGAATATTGCAGCACGTTTGAAGTTTGCAAAAGAGCACCTGGATGTTCCACAGCATTACTGGCAAAATATACTGTGGACAGATGAAACCAAGATTGAGTTGTTTGGGAAGAACACACAACACTATGTGTGGAGAAAAAAAGGCACAGCACACCAACATCCAAACCTCATCCCCACTGTAAAACATGGCGGAGGGAGCATCATGGTTTGGGGCTGCTTTGCTGCCTCAGGGCCTGGAGGGATTGTTGTCATTGATGGGAAAATGAATTCCAGAGTTTATCAAGACATTTTGCAGGAAAACGTACGACCATCTGTCCACCAACTGAAGCTCCGCAGAGGATGGGTGATGCAACAGGACAATGACCCAAAGCATACAAGTAATTCAACAAAACAATGGCTGCAACAGCACAGAATACGCCTTCTGGAGTGGCCCAGTCAGAGTCCAGACCTCAACCCGATTGAAATGCTGAGGCATGACCTTAAGAGAGCGATTCACACCAGACATCCCAAGAATATTGCTACACTGAAACAGTTTTGTGAAGAGGAGTGGTCCAAAATGACTCCAGATCGTTGTACAGGTCTGATCTGCAACTACAGG
>NW_028319338.1:200000-304448 GCF_062004578.1 Staurois parvus
CTCTCCACCATGGCAAAGACCAAAGAGCTGTCCAGGGATGTCAGGGACAAGATGGTAGACCTACACAAGGCTGGACTGGGCTACCAAACTATGGCCAAGCAGCTTGGTGAGAAGGTGACAACAGTTGGTGCAATCATTCACAAATAGAAGAAACACAAAACAAGTGTCAGTCTCCCTAGGTCTGGTGCACCGTGCAAGATCTCCCCTCGTGGAGTGTCAATGATGATGAGAACAGTGAGGAATCATCCCAGAACTACACGTGAGGATCTTGTCAATGATCTCCAGGCAGCTGGGACCACAGTCACCAAGAAAACAATTGGTAACACACTACGCCGACAAGGACTGAAATCCTGCAGTGCCCGCAAGGTCCCTCTGCTCAAGAAAGCACATGTCCAGGCCCGTCTGAAGTCTGCCACTGAACATCTGAATGATGCAGAGGAGGACTGGTGGGAAGTGTTGTGGTCAGATGACTCCAAAATCCAGCTCTTTGGCATCAACTCAACTCATCGTGTTTGGAGGAGGAGGAATGCTGCCTATGACCCCAAGAACACCATCCCAACTGTGAAACATGGTGGTGGAAACATTCTGCTTTGGGGGTGTTTTTCTGCTAAGGGGACAGGACAACTGCACCGCATCAAAGGGACGATGGACGGGGCAATGTACCATCAAATCTTGGGTGAGAACCTTCTTCCCTCAGCCAGGGCATTGAAAATGGGTCGTGGATGGGTGTTCCAGCATGACAATGACCCAAAACACACGGCCAAGGCAACAAAGGAGCGGCTCAAGAAGAAGTACATTAAGGTCCTGGAGTGGCCTAGCCAGTCTCCAGACCTTCATCCGATTGAAAATCTGTGGAAGGAGCTGAAAGTTCGAGTTGCCAAACGTCAGCCACCAAACCTTAATGACTTGGAGAGGATCTGCCAAGAGGAGTGGGCCAAAATCCCTCCTGAGATGTGTGCGAACCTGGGGTCCAACTCCAGGAAACGTCTGACCTCTGTGATTGCCAACAAGAGATTTGCCACCAAGTACTAAGTCATGTTTTGTGAAGGGGATCAAATCCTTCTTTCCCTCATGAACATGCAGATCAGTCATCATTTGTTAGACGCATTTCTGCTGAATTTGTTGTTGTATTCTGTCTCTCAGTGTTACAGCGAACATTCGATTTTTAGATCGATCATTTCTGTGTGAGGGGCGAAAATTCAGAATCAGCCGGGGAGCAAATACACTTTTCCTTCACTGTATGTATCTTCTGTGGGGTCATCTCTGTGCAACTAAATTCTTTGGGTCACGGGCCAGATAAAGACCCATTGGTGAGATGTATGACTTACTTCCCAGTGCTGGATTTCCAGCCCCCTCTGCTCTCTCTCTCTGTCGAGGGGCTCTGTAGGACAATTTGGATGGAAGGTAAGTATGGTGGTAAGTACGGTTTTTCCTTTCATTCATACTATTAAAGAATACAATCCTTAATTATCTTCTCAGTAAGAATAATGGCGTAATATACTTTGACACGTTACTAACTTGTATTATTTCTCCCTGACCAGCCACCACCGAAAAGGGAAACCAGTGCTACTTCTGCTATTATCCGACAGAAGTCCACAGCTGCAACCTGATCAAGACCTGTCCGGAGAACCACACTTACTGCAGAACCGTCGAAGTGAGTCCAAACTTGGGTGAGTGAGTGTCCCAATTCAATGGTGGCCTCAACCAGCGTCATAGTGGCTGTGTATGATAAGTGGGTGGTATAAAGCTGGTCATACGTGTGGCAATGTGGGAGAACGACTGAACCTTCAGATACATTTTTTGTAATAAACAATGAAATGTACCTCTGTTATCGCCTTTTTTAAAGTGGCAGTACAGACTACTTAAAATCGGTGTGGGGTTCTCCTTAATATTTAAAGTAGACCCTTATCCAGGCCCGGGTGTCCAGGAAAGTGAGGATGTACCTTCCTGTAGCATACAAAGCCATTCATAACGCTGCCCCAAACTACCTCACCGACCTGATACCCAAATACCACCCAACCCGTAATCTTCGCTCCTCACAAGACCTCCTACTTTCTAGCTCCCTGGTCTCCACCTCCCATGCCCGACTGCAGGACTTCTCCAGGACTTCCCCCATCCTCTGGAACTCACTACCCCATTCCATCAGACTGTCACCTACCCTCCTCACCTTTAGGCGAACCCTGAAAACCCATCTCTTCAGGGAAGCCTACCCCACCCTCACCTAACAGCTGATCTCCTCCACTCCATCCCCCACAGCCACTTCCTCCTGTACCACTATCCCCTCCCTCCTAGATTGTAAGCTCGAAAGAGCAGGGCCCTCGCACCCCTCATGTATTGTTTTGTTACTGTCTTGTCTCATGTTCTGTCCCTCACTATAATGTACAGCGCTGAGCAAACCTTTTGGTGCTATATAAATACTGAATAATAATACTGGGCCATATACCTTTCAACATTGGTGGGGAAACCTTCCAGAAGGAGTGTAAAAGTCCCCCACCCTTGCAAAGGTTCCTCCTCTCAAAGTTGAGGGATATGGGCCTAAAAAAGGCTGTGGGAGTTTATTGGGAGACTTTTAAAGGATAGTAAAGATGGCAAGCATGCATCCCCTCTTCCTGTACCACACCAGGCCACAACATTGGTGGGGTGACCTCGTAAGAGGGGGTGTCAAGGGTTCCCCTACACACTTGCAAAGGAGCTCTCTCTTTTATTGTTGAGCAATGAGGACTTCAAAAAAGGATGTGGGGGGACTTATAGAGGATGGCAAGAATCCACCTCCCTCTTCCTGTACCATACCAGGTCACATGCCTTTCAACATTGGTGGGGAAACCTTGCAAGAGGTATTTCAAAAGCTTTCTTCCACCATTGCAAAGAAGCCTTCTTCCATTGTTGAGGGATAAGGGCCTCAAAAAGACTGTTGGAGTTTATTGGGAGACTTTTAAAGGATAAGAAGGATGGTAAGCATGCATCCCCCCTTCCAGGCCACATGCCTTTCAGCCTTGGTGGGGCGATCTTGTAAGAGGGGGTGTCATGTCTCCCCCACACACTTGTAAAGGAGCTCTCTCTTTTATCGTTGAGGGATAAGGACTTCAAAAAAGGATACGGGGGGACTTATAGAGGATGGCAAGAATCCACCTCCCTCTTCCTGCACCATAGAAGGCCACATGCCTTTCAACATTGGTGGGGTGACCTTGTAAGAGGGGGTGCCAAAGGCTCCCCCACACACTTGCAAAGGAGTTCTCTCTCTTTTATTGTTGAGGGATAGGGACTTAAAAAAAAGATGTGGGGAGACTTATAAAGGATGGCAAGAATCCACCTCCCTCTTCCTGTACCATACCAGGTCACATGCCTTTCAACATTGGTGGGGTGACCTTGCAAGAGGTAGTTCCAAAGCTTTCTTCCACCACTGCAAAGAAGCCTTCTTCCATTGTTGAGGGATAAGGGCCTCAAAAAGACTGTTGGAGTTTATTGGGAGACTTTTAAAGGATAAGAAGGATGGCAAGCATGCATCCCCTCTTCCAGGCCACATGCCTTTCAGCCTTGGTGGGGCGATCTTGTAAGAGGGGGTGTCATGTCTCCCCCACACACTTGTAAAGGAGCTCTCTCTTTTATCGTTGAGGGATAAGGACTTCAAAAAAGGATGCGGGGGGACTTATAGAGGATGGCAAGAATCCACCTCCCTCTTCCTGTACCATACCAGGTCACATACCTTTCAAGATTGGTGTGGCAACCTTGCAAGAGGTAGTGCCAAAGCTTTCTTCCACCATTGCAAAGAAGCCTTCTTCCATTGTTGGGGGTTAAGGGCCTCAAAAAGGATGTGGGGGTTTGTGGGGGAGCTTACAAAGGGATAGGGAGAATGGCGAGAGCGCACCACCCACTTCCTGCACCATTTCAGGTCACATACCATTCAACATCCATGTGGCAACCTTGCAAGAGGTAGTGCCAAAGCTTCCCTCCACCACTGCAAAAAGGCATTCTTCCACTGTTGGGGGAAAAAGGCCTCAAAAAGGATGTTGGGGTACTTATAAAGGGATCTGGAAGCCCAACTATAATAGAGGCCCCCAAATACCCACCCACTTCCTAGGGAAATGGGTTCAGGCTACATTAGTGCCTGTTATTTCTCATTTCCAGAAAGACTAAAATGCCATTAAACACACGGTCACACTAATGCCCCCCCTCCCCCATGTAAATCCATCGTCAATCAAGGTGTCCCATGATGTAAAATTGGGGCTGGGGATCCTGGGTGATGTTATTGATGACTTATGGGGCCCCAGGGCAATAGGGGATCATGGGGCCTCCGTGTCCTTGCCCACACTCAAACCACACCCAAAAAAGCCTATGAAAGATACCAGGGGCATGTCATGGGGCCCCCTTCTGACCCCAGGCCCTCGGGCAGTGCCCGAGTTCCCAAATGGTCAGTCTGCCCCTGTTATTGACCCTTTTTGTTCAGTGGGGATGATGTCATTGACCATATATGGTCAATATTGTTGATCTCAAGGTTCGGTCCAAACCTTTAACTCATCCCGATTGACCAGAATATGGTCACAACCAACGTTGAGGGATTAGGGCCTCAAAAAAGGATGTGAGGGTACTTATATAGGAATCTGGAAGTCTCTTTGTAATAAGTGGCCCCTGAATATCCGGGAATGAGTTCTGGGGTACATTATTACCTCTTATTACTCATTCCCAGAAGAGGTAAAATGAAAATAAACTCATGGCGGCACTTACCAATGCCCTCCAATGTAAACCCATCATCCATCATGGCGTCCAGTGATGTGAATACAGGGCTGGGGATCCCCAGTGACGCCATTGGCCATCCATAGGTATTTGTTCAATAGGGAGGATGTACTAGGCCAGGGGTAGGCAACCTGCGGCTCTCTAGCTGCTGTGGAACTACATTTCCCATGAGGCATTGCAAAATTGGCAGTTACAGCTATGACTGAGCTATGCAGAGACATGATGGAACTTGTATGCAGGTCATAGACGGGTCGTTTATTGGCCGAATTTTCATCCAAACGAAAAATCAGCCAATATTCACGCCATTAGTGGGGCAATGCCGTCTGCCGTTTTTCACAGTTCTTCTCGTTTCTTTTTATCGGTCATGCTGGAAAATCCCCGAAAAATGGACGGTTTTCGTAAGCATTGGTGGCAGCATCCACAGCAGCAACGACCGATTTTTCGTTTATCGACCGATAGTTCGGCCGATAAAAGGCCCGTCTATGGCCAGCCTTAGTCCTGCAACAGCTGGAGAGCCGCAGGTTGTCTACCCCTGTACTAGACCCAGGGGCCGACTGACCATTCGAGCACTGCCCGAGGGCCCGGGGTCAATAGGGGGCTCCATGAGATGCCCCTGGTACCTTTCATAGGCTTTTTTGGTGTGGTTTGAGTTTGGGCGAGGACACAAGAGGCCCCATGATCCCCTATTGCCCGGGGGCCCCATGAGTTGTCAGTCCGCCCCTGACTAGTCCATATATGGGTAATAGAGATGAGCTCAAGGTTTGCCGATTTCCATCAAAGACTGCGAGTATTAGAATATAGCCATCTTTCTAAATTCGAATTCCAAAAAGAATAGAATAAAACAGAATAGAATAAAAAAGAATGGAATAGAATATTAAAGAATAGAATAAAAAAAAAAGAATAAAACAGAATAGAATAAAATAAATCAGAACAGAGTGGAAAATAAAGGAAAAGAAGGGAACAATTAGAATAGAATAAATAAGAATAGAAACAAGAATAGAATAAAGCCGAAAAGAATAGAAAAGAAAAGAATTGAATAGAATATTAAAGAACAGAATAAAAAAACAGAATAGAATAAAATAAAGCAGAATAGAGTGGAAAATAAAGGAATAGAAGAGAACAAATAGAATAGAATAAACAAGATTGAATAGAAAAAAATAGAATAGATTAGAATAGAATCTATTCCGTTAGTTTGGTTCTGTATGTTCTCCCTGTGCCTGCGTGGGTTTCCTCCGGGTACTCCAGTTTCCTCCCACACTCCAAAGACATGCTGGGAGGTGAATTGGCTCCTCTAAATTGGCCCTAGTATGTGTATGTATGATTGTGAGTTAGGGACCTTAGATTGTACGCTCCTCGGGGGCGGGGACTGATGTGAATGTACAATATATATGTAAAGCGCGGAGTAAACTGACGGCGCATTATAAGTACCTGAAATAAAAAAAATAAAGAATATAGCCGTCGTCTATAGAATAGAATAATAAAGATTAGAATAGAATAGAACATTCGACTTTGGATCTAGAAAAGAACAGAACCAGCAAGGGACGGACTGACAACTCATGGGGCCCCCGGGCAAGAGGGGATCATGGGGCCCCTGTGTCCTCGCTCACACTCAAACCACACCCAAAAAAGCCTATGAAAGGTACCAGGGACATCTCATGGGGCCCCCTACTGACCCCGGGCCCTCGGGCAGTGCCCAAGTTCCCCAATGGTCAGTCCGCCCCCGGAACCAGCCATTCTTCACGACCAGGGGCGGACTGACCATTCGAGCACTCAGGCACTGCCCGAGGGCCCGGAGTCAGTAGGGGGCCCCATAAAATGCCCCTGGTATCTTTTATAGGCTTTTTTGGGTGTGTTTTGAGTGTGGGCAAGGACACAGGGGCCCCATGATCCCAAATTGCCCGGGGGCCCCATGAGTTGTCAGTCCGCTCCTGTTCACGTCTCGAAATTTTAGATTCAAATTTGATTGGAATACTTGGAATCCGTCGGATAAAATCCAAATCTGGTTGGAAATGAAGAAACAAAAGGCAAACGTATTCCATGGCGAACGTAACAAAATGGCGTTGGTAACGAATCGATCCGAAGAGAATTCTTTCGCTGTGCGCCCGTTTAGTCCCGGCTCATCTTGGATGTCTGGTTTTCGATTGGCTCCTCCCCCGAGGATCCTCGCCCGCCATTTCAGGACTCAGTCCACTCCAAACCGGCGTTTTCGTTGCTGTAATCCTTTTTTTTTCTTTTCTGTGTGTTTCAGGCTTCCCCTTCACGTCACCATCGCTGAAGGTCACCAGGGACTGCGTGGAGAACTGCGAGAACAGCGACCTGGGGAACTTGGGCTCGGAGACCGTCGTGAATTGCTGCAAGGGCGATCTGTGCAACAATAGGTATGGAGTCGCCCCGAGCTGCACCAACCACCACGGGGCATCGACCCACCGCCTACAGAGCGCCGTGTATGGGGGGCTCCTCCTGGGGGGCAGTTTATTCACTGTTCTCTTCCCTTCCTGGATCGGATGACATTTCCTGCACCTACCGGAGCGCCACCTAATGGACTCACCAATGAACTGCTCTGCTCCAATATTAAAGTGAAACCCCGCACCATTTTTTTTAAACCTCACGACCGCTTTTGTTTCCGATGCGACTTCAAAGTTAGAGGTTTTGCCAGATTTTGAGTTCACCGGGTTTTCTGTCCTGGGAAAATCTGCCTGCGTTCCGGTGGCAGAAAAAAAAAAAAGTAGAACAGGCAGCAATTTTCCTGAGCAGAACTGTACTGGAACGCGGTAAAACGCATCAAAAACGCACCAAAATGCATAAAAAAACACACATGTCCCTATTTGAATTGAAAGAGAGGGGAAAAATTTACTGGAACGCATCAAAAACGCACCAGAACACATCTGGAATGCGTTTTTATAGTGTGAGACAGGGGCGGACTGACAACTCATGGGGCCCCCAGGCAATAGGGGATCATGGGGCCCCTGTGTCCTCGCCCACACTTAAACCACACCCAAAAAAGCCTATGAAAGGTACAAGGAGCATCTTATGGGGCCCCCTTCTTACCCCGGGCCCTCGGGCAGTGCCCGAGTTCCCAAATGGTCAGTCCGCCCCTGGTGTGAGACGACCCATAGGGCCGGTTTACATTTCATGCGTTTCAGCTGCGTTTTTTCTGCATCCAAAACGCACAGAAAGTAGGTGATAGGGTTGTCAATGTCACGGGCGGACTGACAACTCATGGGGCCCCCGGGCAATTGGGGATTATGGGGCCCCTGTGTCCTCGCCCACACCCAAAAGAGCCTATGAAAAAGCCAATGAAAGGTACCAGGGTCATCTCATGGGGCCCCCTACTGACCCCGGGCCCTCAGGCAGTGCCTGATTGGCTAAATGGTCGGTCCGCCCCTGGTCAATGTCATACTTCACATCAGCGCTTGCCGTTCCGGTGCGGCTTTCTGTCCTGGGAAAATCTGCTTGCAGTTCCGGTGCGTTCCGGAAGAAAAAAAAAGTAGAGCAGGCGACATTTTTCCAGCACAGCACTGTACTGGTAAAACGCATCAAACACGCACCAGAACACACCAAAATGCACTGGAACGCACATGTCCCTATTTAAATTGAAGAAAAAGGGGGAAATGCATCAAAAACGCACCGGAACGTGCCACAATTGCGTAAAAAATGCACATACAGAAACGCATCTGGAACACATCTGAACTGCGTTTCTATAGTGTGAACCGACCCTAAGGGCCAATTCACACTCCATGCGTTTCAGTTGCAATGTATCTGCATCCAAAACGCACAGAAAGTCAGTGATATGGTCGTCAGTGTCATAGTTCCCATCAGTGCTGGCAGTGCCGGTGCATTCCGTGTGCAGAAAAAAAAAAGTAGAACAGGTGACATTTTTCCTGCCCAGCACTGTACTGGTAAAACACATCAAAAACGCACCGAAACACACAAAAATGCATCAAAAACGCACATGTCCCTATTTAAATTGAAGAAAAAGGGTAACAAATTAATTGGAACACATCAAAAACACACCAGAACATGCCAAAAATGCACAAAAAACGCACATGCAGAAATGCATCTGGAACACATCTGGACTGCGTTTCTATAGTGTGAACCGACCCTAAGGGCCAGATCACACTCCATGCGTTTCAGTTGCTTTTTTTATGCATCCAAAATGCATCAAAAACACACCGGAATGCATCAAAAATGCATCAAAAACACACCAAAACGCACAAAAAAATGCGCATACAGAAATGCATCCGGAAAACATCTGGACTCTAAGGGTCAGTTCACACTCCATGCGTTTCAGTTGCAATGTTTCTGCATCCAAAATGCACAGAAAGTCGGTGATATGGTCGTCAGTGTCATAGTTCCCATCAGCGCTCCCAGTTCCGGTGCGTTCCGGGTGCAGGAAAAAAGTACGGGCTGCATTTTTTTCTGCACAGTACTGTATTGGAATGCGGTAAAACATATCAAAAAACGCACTGGAACACACATGTCCCTATTTAAACTGAAAAAGAGAGGGGGGAAAAATGAACTGGAACGCATCAAAAATGCATAAAAAACGCACCGATACGCACAAAAAATGCATAACAAAACACACAAAAAATGCGCATGCAGAAATGCATCTGGACTGCATTTCTATTGTGGGAACCGGCTCTAAGGGTCAGATCACACTCCATGCGTTTCAGTTGCTTTTTTTCTGCATCCAAAACGCACAGAAAGTTGGTGATATGGCTGTCAGCGTCATAGCTCACATCAGTGCTTGCAGTTCCAGTGCATTCCAGGTGCAGAAAAAAAGTATGGCTGCATTTGTTTTCTGCACAGAACTGTACTGGAATGCGGTAAAACGCACCAAAAATGCCCCGAACGCACATGTCCCTATTTAAATTGAAGAAAGAGGGGGGAAAAAGAACTGGAACGCATCAAAAACGCACTGGAACGCGTCAAAAATGCAGAAAAAAATGCACCGAAACGCATATGCAGAAACACATCCGGAAAACATCTGGACTGCATTTCTATAGTGTGAGCCGCCTCTAAGGGTCAGATCACACTCCATGCGTTTCAGTTGCTTTATTTCTGCATCCAAAACGCACAGAAAGTCGGTGATCTGGTTGCCAATGTCATAGGTCACATCAGCGTTTGCAGCTCCAGTGCGTTTCGGTTGCAACGCATGAAAAACGCACTGGAACGCACCAAAACGACACTGGAATGCATGTCTCTATTTAGAGTGAAGAAAACCAGAAGGGAAAAAAATGAACCGGAAAGTATAAAAAACGCTCCGGAACGGGGCAAAACACATAAAAACGCACCAGAACCAGGGGCGGACTGACCATTTGGAAACTTGGGCACTGCCCGAGGGCCCGGGGTCAGTAGGGGGCCCCATGAGATACCCCTGGTACTTTTTCATAGGTTTTTTTGAGTTTGGGCAAGGACACAGGGCCCCACGATCCCCTATTGCCCGGGGGCCCCATGAGTTGTCAGTCCGCCCCTGACCAGAACGCATAAAAAATGCGCATGCAGAAACGCATCTGGAACGTATCTGGACTGCATTTCTGTGGTGTGGCCCTAAATCAGTATTAAACCCCAAAGCAAGCATTTATTATATCTCTGCTTACCTCTCCCCAGATGTGACGGCTGCATTCGTTTTCTTTTTTTGGTCTTTCCTTCTTTTTTTTCTCCTGGTGATCCAGTCAGTAAGTCTGTTGTTATTCAACACAACAAGCTGTCCTGCATATGTATCATTTAGAGGGATGAGACAAACCATTTACCACTGACAGGGGTGCTTACAATGATCAGCCTGCATCCCAAAAAGGAAAAAAGAAAACCTGTTTGCTGTAACCGCTTACAAGGTAGTAGCTGGAATGCGGCTCTAATTTGTTAGTGTATCTAAACCTGCTAGTCCATCTAACGTTCCCCTCCCCCCCCCCCAGACTCCGAATGCTGCTGTCCAAAGGTGCCCCCCTGTGCTCCTTCCTCCAGAGTGGGGGCGCTCTAATAGAGGAGGTGTGTTACTGGCCATACCACTGGGTGATAATAGAGTGAAAAAAAAAGCCTAAAAAAAGAAAACGAATGCAGCCGCAATTATGGAAACACCGAAAAGACAGAAATCGTTACCTAATAGGGTGTTGGAGCGACTTTGGGGTCCAAGACGGCCTATAAGGTGGTTATGGGGCCTACAAGGTGGTGATGGGGCCTACAAGGTGATGATGGGGCCTATAAGGTGGTGATGGGACCTACAAGGTGGTGATGGGACCTACAAGGTGGTGATGGGGCCTACAAGGTGGTGATGGGACCTACAAGGTGGTGATGGGACCTACAAGGTGGTGATGGGGCCCACAAGGTGGTGATGGGACCCACAAGGTGGTGATGGGGCCTACAAGGTGGTGATGGGAGCTACAAGGTGGTGATGGGAGCTACAAGGTGATGATGGGGCCTACAAGGTGATGATGGGGCCTACAAGGTGGTGATGGGACCTACAAGGTGGTGATGGGACCTACAAGATGGTGATGGGGCCTACAAGGTGGTGATGGGGCCTACAAGGTGATGATGGGGCCTACACGGTGATGATGGGGCCTACACGGTGGTGATGGGGCCTACAAGCTGGTGATGAGACCTACAAGGTAATGAGGGGGCCTACAAGGTGATGATGGGACCTACAAGGTGGTGATGGGACCTACAATGTAATGAGGGGGCCTACAAGGTGGTGATGGAACCTACAAGGTGGTGATGGGACCTACGAGGTAATGAAGGGGCCTACAAGGTGGTGATGGGTCCTACAAGGTAATGAGGTGGAATACAAGGTAGTGATGGGACCTACAAAGTGATGATGGGGCCTATAAGGTGGTGATGGGACCTACGAGGTAATGAGGGGGCCTACAAGGTGGTGATAGGACCTACAAGGTAATGAGGAGGCCTACAAGGTGGTGATGGGGCCTACAAGGTGGTGATGGGGCCTACAAGGTGGTGATGGGGCCTACAAGGTGGTGATGTATTTTACAAGGTGGTGATGGGGCCTACAAGGTGATGATGGGGCCTACAAGGTGGTGATGGGGCCTACAAGGTGGTGATGGGGCCCACAAGGTGGTGATGGGACCTATAAGGTGGTGCTGGGGCCTACAAGGTGGTGATGGGGCCTACAAGGTGGTGATGGGGCCTACAAGGTGGTGATGGGGCCCACAAGGTGGTGATGGGACCTATAAGGTGGTGCTGGGGCCTACAAGGTGGTGATGGGGCCTACAAGGTGGTGATGGGGCCTACAAGGTGGTGATCCGACCTACAAGGCGTTGATGGGTCCTACAAGGTGGTGATGGGACCTACAAGGTGGTGATGGGGCCCACAAGGTGATGATGGGGCCTACAAGGTGGTGATGGGGCCCACAAGGTGGTGATGGCACATACAAGGTGGTGATGGGCCTACAAGGTTGTGATAGGGCCTACAAGGTGGTTATGGGGCCTACAAGGTGGTGATGGGGCCTACAAGGTGGCTATGGGGCCTACAAGGTGATGATGGGGCCTACAAGGTGGTGATGGGACCTACAAGGTGGTGATGGGACCTACAAGGTAGTGATGGGACCTACAAGGTGATGATGGGGCCTACAAGGTGATGATTGGGCCTACAAGGTGGTGATGGGGCCTACAAAGTGATGATGGGGCCTACAAGGTGCTGATGTTACCTACAAGGTAATGAGGGGGCCTACAAGGTGGTGATGGAACCTACAAGGTAATGAGGGGGCCTACAAGGTGGTGATGGGACCTACAAGATGATGATGGGACCTACAAAGTGGTGATGGGACCTACGGGGTAATGAGGGGGCCTACAAGGTGGTGATGCGACCTACAAGGTGATGATGGGGCCTACAAGGTGATGATGGGACCTACAAGGTGGTGATGGGACCTACAAGGTGGTGATGAGGCCTACAAGGTAGTGATAGGGCCTACAAGGTGGTGATGGGACCTTCAAGGTGGTGATGGGACCTACAAGGTACTTTAGGGGGTCTACAAGGTGGTGATGCGACCTACAAGGTGGTGATATGGCCTACAAGGTGGTAATGGGGTCTACAAGGTGATGATGGGACCTAAAAATGATGATGGGGACCTACAAGGTGTTGATGGGACCTACAAGAAAACGAGGGGGCCTACAAGGTGATGATGGGACCTACAAGGTGATAATAGGGCCTACAAGGTGGTGATGGGACCTACAAAGTGTTGAGAGGGCCTACAAGGTGATGATGGGGCCTACAAGGTGGTGATGGAGACTACACGATAATGAGGGGGCCTACAATCTGATGTACATACACATATAACATACACATGCAGTACATACACACATATAACACACACACAATACATACACTGTACAGACACACACATATAACATACACATATATAACACACACATACAGTACATACACTGTACATACACACACACACATATAACATACACATATATAACACACACATACAGTACATACACTGTACATACACACACATATAACATACACATATATAACACACACATACAGTACATACACTGTACATACACACATATATAACAAACACATACAGTACACACACTGTACATACACACACACATATAACATACACATATAGTACATACACTGTACACACACACACACACACACACACACATATATAACACACACATACAATACATACACTGTACATACACACACATATAACACACACAATACATACACTGCACATACACACACATATAACATACACACACAATACATACACTGTACATACACACACATACAATACATACACTGTAAATACACATACATACAATACATACACTGTAAATACACATACATATAACATACACATACAGTAGCCCATAAAAAATTCTCAGTACTGCACTTTTCTTCACTGCACTGTAGGGGGAGGCAGAGAGCAGATTCCCCAGACAGCTCTCGCATGCTTTCCCTTCCCTACGTGGGAACGGTGCATTGGATCGGTGTGGGATCGGTGCGGGAACGGTGCATTGGATCGGTGTGGGATCGGTGCGTGGGATCGGTGTGGGATCGGTGCGTGGGATCGGTGCGTGAGATCGGTGCTTGGGATCGGTGTGGGATCGGTGCGTGGGATCGGTGCTTGGGATCGGTGTGGGATCGGTGCGTGGGATCGGTGCTTGGGATCGGTGCGTGGGATCGGTGCTTGGGATCGGTGTGGGATCGGTGCGTGGGATCGGTGTGGGATCGGTGTGGGATCGGTGCGTGGGATCGGTGTGGGATCGGTGTGGGATCAGTGTGGGATCGGTGCGTGGGATCGGTGCTTGGGATCGGTGTAGGATCGGTGCGTGGGATCGGACACCTTGGCTTTGTGTGGCAGTCACAGCAACCAGCTAAAACTATGCAATGTAAATGAAGAGATGTCATCACCGAGTCTATGTGCTTCTCAATGCAATGCAGGCAGATCATGGCTAGTGGGAGGGGACAGCAGGATGCTGTACATAGCTAGTAAAAGATAAATTTAGAGGTTCAAATATAAATTGCTGTATCACCCAATATATGGCTTCCATCCAGTAGCCAAAAAACATGCAGACCAAAAAGGGATTTGTGAAAAGAGATTCACAGAAAAGCGGCTACATTGTGAACAGAATGCGATACTCAGAAAAATTTCCAAAAATGATGCTTTATTACACATTAATGATTGACATTTGGGCAATCGCCCTGGTTTACCATCACCTCAGTATGAGACAATACACACAGACCTAAAACCATTAAAATCACACCAAGACCGGTCTGGATATATATGTGCTGCAAAGGCTGTGACCACCAGAGTCTAAAGCATTTGCAGCACCTGTACATTGGTTACACTCCCCGTAGGAGGTATATTCAAAACATTATCCCATAGGTATGTAATATCACATGCTATATATAAAAGCACATATTGTTACCATATAGGTTACACTCCCTGAAGGAGATTTTACCAAAAATTATACCATGGGTATGTAATATCACATGCAAGCAAAAAAGACAAATGCAGTTACCACCTGGAGAGAGGCATAACCCTAAGCCTACATAAGGCAATGTGGGTAACACATTGAATGAAAAGGGGGGAATAACCCCAATGATATGATGATGGATTCATGCAGTACAACCCTATACAGGTACATGTGGTTGGGGCCCATTTATCTGTAATATACGTGAATGGTTAGAAGGATTCTTATAGATGAAAGGGTCCCTGTTGGTGTCTTGATGGAGAGATGGATGCAGATAGCAGAGGCTGCTTTATATGGTTTCTTCACCACAACATGTGGACTGCAAACCACTTTGATATTTGAAACAAGATGAGGCCCAGTAGGTCTTCCGCCTGTTGCAATATATGTAGTATGCCTTGTTTCTAGTTTCTATTTTCTGCATGAATCCATTACTATATCATTGGGGTTGTGCTGCCCTGTATTACACAAGGCCTCCCCTCTGATGATGTGCTGGAGCACGAAAGGCCTTAGGAGGAGCCAGCAGAGCGTGACATCTAGCCGCCTGGAGCCACGAGGAGGCCCGGCGGCCATTTTACTTTTGGGTCAGTTACACTTCAGTTTTTTCATGTTTTACTGTCACAGTGTTTCTGCCTTGCTTTTATGATACTTATTTTTGAATAAATACATTTTACTTACTACACTATGAGAGATTTTTTGGCTCCCACCTGGAGCTAACATATTTCAGGAATTACCCATCTTCACCACCGGAGGGAGTTCCTCACTCATTAGTCATCCAATTCCTAAAGGGATTCCTGGATTTGAAATTGTCCATTACACAGAGATCACTTGTTCCTGGATGGCTATCCACCGTCTCCAGATGATGAAGGTTTCCTAAAGGTCATACTACATATGCGCTTTTCCATAGCGCGTCCGGTGAGTGCGCAATTTTACCGTTGGATCCTGGTTCTTTTATCTTTTATGCAAGATCCTGCGTTTATTTTATTTCATTTTATTTGGACATTTATTTGGACATTATTTATCATTTAGTTTATTTGATGCACTGATCTTTTGCTTTACATCATATTGTGTTTTAGATCATCTGAGAAATATATTCATTAGCGCCGCACTCCTATGTTTTTTGTTTTTTAAGGCATTCTTTAGCATTCAGCAGTGTCTGTCCCCTTTAAGGCCAGGGACTTCCTGTTTGCTAACTTGGGAGGAAGTGACCTCATCTCTTCAGACTGAAGAAATTCTACTATGTGAGTAGATGTGGGATGCTGTTCCCTCTTCATATATGGGCTTGATTAGACCCCCAAAGTCTGTAAGTACCCCTCCTATGTATTGTGGAATGTTATGCATATAGCTAGGAAGTTAGATATGTACTCATGTCTGTTTATTCTGTTTGTATTCCAGTTTTACCATTCATTCATTCATTCGTATTCACATTCACACTTCATGTACTATGTTCACATGTTATCAGTAAAAGATCATCGGTTATCAATCATCGACTCCTTACTGTGTGGATATCAAAGGTTATACTGCCTGTAACCCTCTGTAACCCTTTCATAACTGCAGAGAAGGCAGGACAGGGGTTATTCCCCCCTTTTCATTCAATGGTTTACCCACATTGCCTTATGTAGGCTTAGGGTTATGCTTCTCTCTAGGTGGTAACTGCATTTGTCTGTTTTGCTTGCATGTGATATTACATACCCATGGTATAATTTTCCGTAAAAACTCCTTTAGGGAGTGTAACCTATATGGTAATGATATGTGCTTATATATACAGCATGTGATATGACATACCTATGGGATAATTTTTGGTAAAATCTCCTTTTATGGGGTGTAACCTATATGGTAACAATATATGCTTATATATACAGCATGTGATATTATATACCTATGGGATAATGTTTTGAATATACCCCCTACAGGGAGTGTAACCAATGTGCAAGTGCTGCAAATGCTTTAGACTAAGGTGGTCATAGCCTTTGCAGCACATATACCCAGACCGGTCTTGGTGTGATTTTATATGGTTTTAGGTCTGTGTGTATTGTCTCATACTGGGGTGATGGTAAACCAGGGCGATTGCCCGATTGTCAATCATTAATGTGAAATAAAGCATAATTTTTGGAAATTTTTCTGAGTATCGCATTCTGTTCATGATGTAGCCGCTTTTCTGTGAATCTCTTTTCACAAATCCCTTTTTGGTCTGCTGTACATAGCTCCCTGAAAACATCTCCGTACCCCTCCCCGGAGCCCCCAGTCCTGATGCAAGCAGTGGGCTGGCTGTTGGGAGCAGTTATGCAAATACCTAAAGGCATCCATCAATGGGTGTCAGTCTGGTGAATGAAACAGGTGACACCCTGGGCAAGGGAGGCAGGCTGAACCGAGGCATGGAGATCAGGTGACAACTTGCAAGTGTACAATCCAAACGCACACGTTCCTGCATTAAAAATGTCGGTGTGTATAAGTGGGTGCTGCAGCGACCGTCGGCTGGAACCAAACAAAATCAGCAAGGAAAAATGTCACCAGCACACCGAGGATCACCAATGCGGGTCCAAAGGTTTCAATAGACGATCACATAGTTACAGCATGGCAACGTTTTGGAGTCTCGCAGGACCCCTTCATCAGGCATGTGACCTGCCTGATGAAGGGGTCCTGCGAGACTCCGAAACGTTCCCACACATCTATTAAAACCTTTGGACCCATATTGGTGATCCTCGGTGTGCTGGTGACATTTTTTCCTAGGTGACAACTTGGACTCCACCAGAGCGCCCAATAAGGAGTGATGGGCTAGAGACCGTAGTGGCCTCTGGGGTACCTTGCTGCAATCTGGCACCATGTTGTGGCTCTCAGGGCGGCCATACCAAGGAGCAATACTGAGGAAACAGGAGGAGATAGAAAGGAAGGTTGGTGTCCAGGAAGAGGTCATGGAGGTGGTAGGCAGGGAGCATGCAAGAGACTACCAGGAGCAGAGTCAGGAACAGGAGCTTAAGACACGAGCAGAGCATGCAACACGAGCAGAGACGAGACAATAGCAGAGCAGGAGACACGAGCAAAGCGTGAGCCATAAGCAGAGCACAAGACAAGAGCAGAGACGAGACACGCGCAGAGCAGGAGATATGAGCAAAGCGAGAGCCACGAGCAGAGCGTGAGACACGAGCAGAGCAGGAGATATGAGCAAAGCGAGAGCCACGAGCCGAGCGCGAGACACGAGCCGAGCGCGAGACACGAGCCGAGCGCCAGACACGAGCCGAGCAGGAGACACGAGCAGGAGACACGAGCAAAGTGTGAGCCATGAGCAGAGCGTGAGACATGAGCAGAGACGAGACACGCGCAGAGATGAAACACGAGCAGAGCAGGAGACTTGAGCAAAGCGCGAGCCACAAGCAGAGGCGAGACACGAGCAGAGCCGGAGACATGAGCAGAGCTCCAGACTCGAGCAGAGTGCCAGACACGAGCAGAGCATGAGACATGAGCAAAGCACGAGCCATGAGCAAAGCACGAGCCACAAGCAGAGATGAGACACGAGCAGAGCTCCAGACTCGAGCAGAGTGCCAGACACGAGCAGAGCATGAGCCATGAGCAAAGCATGAGCAAAGCACGAGCCATGAGCAAAGCACGAGCCACAAGCAGAGATGAGACACGAGCAGAGCTCCAGACTCGAGCAGAGCTCCAGACACAAGCAGGACATGAGCAGAGCACGAGACACGAGCAGAGCCAGAGACACAAGAAAAGTGCGAGCCACCCGCAGAGCGCCAGACATGAGCAGAGTAGCAACACGAGCAGTGCACCAGACACAAGCAGAGCCTGGCTATTCACACAGGTGTAACTGGAAGCTTGTAGGCCCCAATGCAAAAGTTGACCTGGGGCCCCCCACCACCACCGGCCGCTTCCACCGCATGCCAACATATGTGAAGGTATTTCAGATCTGTCTTAACATATAGAGCCCCCTCTAATTCACAAGATTTTGGAGAAGCCGTCCACATCTAGACACGCCTCTCTGATTATTCTGAATACTTGTCAGCAGAGCTCGGGGTAGAATGTAGAAACGCCCGCAGGAATCTACTACAACCTTTTATTTCCTCCCCCCCAGTGACATCATTCAACTCTCTCTTCCTCTCCTATTGTCTGTCTTCCCCCCTCTCTCCTGTTCTCTGTTCTCTCTCTCTCCTATTCTCTCCCTCTCTCTTTCCCTCTCTCTCCCTTTCCCCTTTTATAACAAAGTGGAAGCAACTGGGAACAAAAGCAACTCAGCCACCAAGTGTTAGGCCACGTCACATGACAGGGCGGGGTCAGCGCATGCTGTGGAAGACTGGAGGGGAGGAGCTGGAACACCTGTGCAAGACTGAAGGGGAGGAGCTGGTACACCTGTGCAAGACTGAAGGGGAGGAGCCGGTACACCTGTGCAAGACTGAAGGGGAGGAGTCAGTACACCTGTGCAAGACTGAAGGGGAGGAGTCAGTACACCTGTGCAAGACTGAAGGGGAGGAGCCGGTACACCTGTGGAAGACTGAAGGGGAGGAGTCGGTACACCTGTAGAAGACTGAAGGGGAGGAGCCGGTACACCTGTGGAAGACTGAAGGGGAGGAGTCGGTACACCTGTAGAAGACTGATGCACATGATGCTATTCCTCTTTGGATATTCTCCCGGCAGTCCTCCATGCAGAGGTGATGATGTCAGCATACGGTGTGATCAGAGGATGGCGGGATACCGTGCTGAATATATCAAGGTTTTATTTTTTAGGCAGGTATATATAATTTTGTCTTGCTAGAGCCGTTTTTTTCAGGGGTGTAAACATACAGTTTTTGATTACCTCAGTTTTTTCGCCGGTGTCTGAAGGCGATGGTTGCTGCTGTGCAGCTCTCAGCACAATGCTACCAGGAATCTCGGGGGTTCCAGCAGGGATGAGGAGATTGGTGTCATCTAGATCCATTCCTACAGGGGTATTGCTTAAGAGAACAGTACCTGGACCAGGGGCGGACTGACAACTCATGGGGCCCCCGGGCAATAGGGGATCATGGAGTCCCTGTGTCCTTGCCCAAACTCAAAAAAGCCTATGAAAAAGGTACCAGGGGCATCTCATGGGGCCCCCTACTGACTCCGGGCCCTCTGGCAGTGCCCGAGTTTCCAAATGGTCAGTCCGCCCCTGTCCTGGACCCTAGTGTAAATGAAGAGGGTAAGACACATGTTTTTGGCCTGTAATGCGACCATTCGGTGCTGGATCCTGCGTACCAGGGGTGGACTGACCATTCAAGCACTCGGGCACTGTCCGAGGGCCCGGAGTCAGTAGGGGGCCCCATGAGATACCTCTGGTACCTTTCATAGGCTTTTTTGGGTGTGGTTTGATCTCCTATTGCCCAGGGGCCCCATGAATTGTCAGTCCGCCCCTGCTGCGTACATTGCCTTGAAAAAGTCTTCACACCCCTTCAAATATTCCCCATGTTGTCATGTTACAACCAAAAATATAAATGTATCTATTGGGATTGGATGTGATAGACCAACACAAAGTGGCACATAATTGTGAAGTGGATGGAAAGTGAGAAATGGTTTCCAACATTTGTGACCAATAAATCTGTGAAAAGTGTGGCGGCATTTGTATTCAGCCCCCTTTACTCTGATACCCCTAACTAAAATCCAGTGGAACCAATTGCCTTCAGAAGTCACCTAATTAGTAAATAGAGCCCCCCCGTGTGTCATGTGATCTCAGTATAAATACAAATATTCTGTGGAGCCCTCAGAGGCCTTTTCTAGTGCTTGGGCTCTGTCCTACGGGGTGCAGGGAATGTGGGGTTGTGGTTTTGAAGTGTTTTTGTGCACTTTGTTTTAACTACATGCCGCCCAGCCACTGTACATATACGGCGGCAGGGCGGCACTCGCAGGCAAAACCACGTTTTAAAATGTGTGTTTTGTAAACAAATAGGGGGCGCGCGATGCGCGCCGCCGCCCTATCTGTCCCGCGGATCACCGCAGCAGATGTCAGTCGCCGGGTCACAGCCGCTCCTTAGCGGCTATCTCCCGGCGATCGGCGGCAAACAGTGACAGAGAGCAGGGCTGCAGTAGCTGTGCTGTCTGTCACTTCCCTGTCAGCTCGAGGATGTGCTGATCGAGAAAGAACAGTTTCTCTTTCTTGATCAGCCTTGTCCCGTCCAGCACACGCCCCCGCACCCCGCCCCCTAGTAAAACACTCCCCCTCACTCCTATAACCCTTCCCTGCAAAATAAAGTTAACCCCTTCCTCCCCAGTGCCATTAGTACAGTGTCAGTGTTTTTTTTTTTTGCACTGATCACTGTATTAGTGTTTTTGGGGATATCAGTGACCCCAAGTCAGTACCCCCCAATGTCAGAATGTCCGCCGCAGTCCCGCCATAATTCGCTGATCGCCGCCATTATTAGTATAAAAAAAACCCTAAAAATCCCAGTATCTTTCCCGCCATTTGTAAACGCTATAACTTTCACGTAAACCAATTAATTTACACGTATTGGGATTTTTTTTTTAGCAAAGACATGTCGCAGAATACATTTTGGCAGAAATTTATGACTAAATTTGATTTTTGCATTTTTTTTTTACTGGACATGTTTTATAGCAAAAAGTCCAAAATATTGTTTTTTTTTCCTCAAAATTGTTTTTTTATAGCGCAAAAAATAAAAACCGCACAGGCGATCAAATACCACCGAAAGAAAGCTCAATTTGTGGGAAAAAAAGGATGTAAATTTCATTTATGTACCGTATTGCATGACCGCGCAATTGTCCGTTAAACTAGCGCAGCGCTGTATAGCAGAAAAATGGCGTAAATTGCAGTATCTATCCCATAGTTTGTAGACGCTATAACTTCACACAAAGCAATCAATATACACTTACGGGGATTTTTTTTACCAAAAACATGGAGCAGAATACATTTTGGCCTAAATTTATAACCAACTTTGAGTTTACTATATATTTTTTATAGCTGAAAGTAAAAAATATTGTTTTTCTTCAAAATTTTTAGCCTTTTTTTGTTTATAGCGTGAAAAATAAAAAGCGCACAGGTGATCAAATACCGCCGAAAGAAAGCTCTATTTGTGTGAAAAAAAAGGACGTAAATTTCGTTTGGGTTCAGCGTTGCATGACCGCGCAATTATCAGTTGAATTAGTGCAGCGCCGAGTAGCAAAAAGAGGCGTGGTCATAAAGGGGGGTAAATCCTCAGAAGGGGGAAGGGTTAACATTTTATTAAGCTTTTTAAGTGCAGTGTTGTACTACTGGCCAGTGTGTACAAAGTGGAGGGCTTTAGCTTTACTTTTTGTTTCCTATAGCTGTTAGATGTGATTTAGGTGAGACTTCCACTGGTCAGACCTGTTACTGTTGGATAAAAGAAATGAGGTGTCCCGGCCAAAACTGCCTATAAAAACCTTTTTTCCCCAGCTGTAATGAATCGAGGTGCGGCTGCTGTATTTAAGGTGATATTACACCCTCCGTTTTTAATCACTTTTAGCGGCTGATTTAATCACTTACTGACCATGCAGCTTTTTCTATCTTTAGTTCTTGTTCCAGTTTAAGTTAGTGCCATAACCACTGCCTCAGGTTTCCTGTTTCAGGACGGCTCCTTTCTCTTGCAACACCCTAGGGAGCCACCCTTGGATGCAGGGACTAGAGTTGTTTCTCCCTACACTGTGTGCATCAATAGAAACACACAGCCCCATAGCATAGGATGGCAAGGCACTCCCCTGCTCCTCCCTCCTTGCTCCCCGCTCCCTCCTCCGAGCTTATAGACTGAACCCACACTGTGCTATCCAATGTTAACTCTTTCCTGTGAAATTCAGAGAAGCGGCACTGAGAGAGCAGGGACCATCAGCACTGAAAATTGTACTGTTCCTTAATACTGTGTACACCTTAAAGGTATCTCCCAAGAAGGTAATCGAACCCTTTCACTGCCAACCCGAACCGTGGATAAGGGGGTACCACCAGTCCTCCTTTACGGGGCCCAGGCAGTTGGGTGAATCGGATGTGGGCATGGAGGGTGATCAGCAGAGTAGGGAAACAATTACTGGAACCGATCCCCTGTACGGCTCTCTCTGCAGCAGCTGAAAGACGGCTTCTTCTCCTCTATCGTCTGCTGGCGTTCAGCTGCTGCAGAGAGTGCCAACAGGGGATCAGTTCCAGTGATTGGTCTGGTAAATATGTCACATTCACCAGCCCCTTTCATTCCTGAATGTATACAATGAGGGATCGGTATTGATCACTGACTGTGTTCATTCATAACTGAAGCATAATAAAATGTTTTTTTTTAATTTGGGTAAGCGGGTACCACCAGTCCTCCTTTACAGGGCCCAGGCCAGCAGGGGGGTCCAGGCAGCTGGGTGAATTGGATGTGGGCAGGCAGGGTGATCAGCAAATTGTGGAAACAATTACTGGAACCGATCCCCTGTATGGCTGTCTCTGTGGCAGCTGAAAACTGTCTTCTTCCCCTCTATCGTCTGCTGGCTTTCAGCTGCTGCAGAGAGTGCCAACAGGGGATCAGATCCAGTAATTGTTCCCCCTGCTGTTCTGGTAAATATGTCACATTCACCAGCCCCTTTCATTCCTGAATGAATACAATGAGTGATCAGTACTGATCACTTGCTGTGTTCATTCATAACTGAAGCATAATAAATTGTTGTTTTTTTAAATTTGGATAAGGGGCTACCACCAGTCCTCTTTTACGGGGCCTAGGCCAGCAGAGGGGCCCAGGCAGCTGGGTGAATCGGAAACAATTACTGGAACCAATCCCCTGTATGGCTGTCTCTGTGGCAGCTGAAAACTGTCTTCTTCTCCTCTATCGTCTGCTGGCTTTCAGCTGCTGCTGCAGAGAGTGCCAACTGGGGACTCCAGTAATTGGTCAGGTAAATACTGTATGTCACATTCACCAGCCCCTTTCATTCCTGAATGAATACAATGAGTGATCGTACTGATCACTCACTGTGTTCATTTATAACTGAGGCATAATAAAATGTTTTTTTTATTTGGATAAGGGGCTACCACCAGTCCTCTTTTACGGGGCCCAGGCCAACAGGGGGTCCAGGCAGCTGGGTGAATCGGATGTGAGCAGGCAGGGTGATCAGCACAGTTTGGAAACAATTACTGGAACCGATCCCCTGTACAGCTCCCTCTGTAGCAGCTGGCTTCTTCTTCTCTATCATCTGCTGGCTTTGGAGGGGGGCCTGTCAGGTTGGCTGTATGGGGCCCCGTGGTTTATAATGGTTACCAGTAATTGGTCTGGTAAATATGTCACATTCACCAGCCCCTTTCATTCCTGAATGAATACAATGGGTGATCGGTACTGATCACTCTCTGTGTTCATTCATAAATGAAGCATAGTAAAATGATTTTTTTTCTTTTATTTGGATAAGGGGGTACCACCAGTCCTCCTGTACAGGGCCCAGGCAGGCGGGTGATTCGGATGTGGGCAGGCAGGGTGATCAGCACAGTGGGGAAACAATTACTGGAACCGATCCCCTGTACGGTTCTTCCTGTGGCAGCTGAAAACCGGCTTCTTCTCCTCTATCAGACAAGTAAAAGGCAATACAGCGAGCGCTCTTCACAAAGGTAGCAGCTGGAACACTCAGTAACCTCAAAGTTACAATAAATAAAGGAAGTGCACCGCCGACTGCTCGCATGCCACAGATAGTATAACACCGCCTTTGACCAGTGTGTTATGATGTTGAATGATCCACGGAAAAATGGCGTCTCCGGGAGCGCGCATACGCATTCCGCGATCTCCGTGAAAATGGCGGCGGCTCAATGCGCAGGCGCCATTTTCTCGATTTATAGAACTGACGCTTCTGTTAGATGATGTGCCTTAGCACGAAAGGCCTTAGGAGGAGCTGACAGAGCATGACGCCATCGCCGCCGGAGCCACGAGGAGGCCCCGGCGGCCATCTTTCATAGGGTCAGTGCTGCACTACTCTGCTGTTTCATGATTGGCATTTATTTTGCATACTACAATGTATATTGACCTTTTTTTAACTTTGAACCAAATAAATTATCACTGGAACATACTACACTATTGGCACATTTTTGGGCTCCAATGTGGAGCTGTTAAACCCGCAGAGAGATCTTATTGCATCCAGTATCCAGAGGAGGGAGCCCTGTACCCAGGCTGTGAACCCGTCTATCCTGGCGGGACCTCTGGACCCGGCAGATTCTCATTTCCATCCAAGCTTGATGACCGTTACCTAGAGGGAAGCCCACCATCCGCCTGCAGCTAAGTCCTACCTGCTGGTTATACACTTATATGCGCATTACCTGCGCGTAGTCGGTGAGTGCGCATTGTTACCATTCATTCCTGTCACAAGTCTGTAAGAGATCTGCTGTCTTGGAGATTATCACCTCTGCCGTATTCAGATCCTTGTTCGCTGAACGAACTTATATTTATATATATATCGATATATTTATTCATATGCTATTAGCGCTGCACTTCCTTGATTTATCTTCTCCTCTATCGTCTGCTGGCGTTCAGCTGCTGCAGGGAGTGCCAACAGGGGATCAGTTCCAGTAATTGGTCTGGTAAATATGTCACATTCACCAGCCCCTTTCATTCCTCAATGAACACAATGCGTTATCAGTACTGATCCCTCACTGTGTTCATTCATAACTGAAGCCTATTAAAATGTTGTTTTTTTTTTATTTAGGTAAGCGGGTACCTCCAGTTCTCTTTTACAGGGCCCAGGCCAGCAGGGGGGCCCAGGAAGCTGGGTGAATTGTATGTGAGCAGGCAGGGTGATCAGCACAGTGGGGAAACAATTACTGGAACCGATCCCCTGTACGGCTCTCTCTGTGGCAGCTGAAAGCCGGCTTCTTCTCCTGTATCGCCTGCTGGCTTTCAGCTGCTGCAGAGAGTGCCAACAGGGGATCAGTTCCAGTAATTGTCCCCCCCCCGCTGGTCTGGTAAATATGTCACATTCACCAGCCCCTTTCATTCCTGAATGAATACAATGAGTGATCAGTACTGATCACTTGCTGTGTTCATTCATAACTGAAGCATAATAAAATGTTTTTCTTTTTTATTTTATTTGGATAAGGGGGTACCACCAGTCCTCCTTTACAGGGCCCAGACAGGTGGGTGAATCGGATGTGGGCAGGCAGGGTGATCAGCACAGTGGGGAAATATTTACTGGAACCGATCCCCTGTACGGCTCTCTGCAGCAGCTGAAAACTGGCTTCTTCTCCTCTATTGTCTGCTGGCGTTCAGCTGCTGCAGAGAGTGCCAACAGGGGATCAGTTCCAGTAATTGGTCTGGTAAATATGTCACATTCACCAGCCACTTTCATTCCTGAATGAATACAATGAGTAATCGGTACTGATCATGGGCGGACTGACAACTCATGGGGCCCCCGGGCAATAGGGGATCATGGGGCCCCTGTGTCCTTGCCCAAACTCAAAAAAGCCTATGAAAAAGGTACCAGGGGCATCTCATGGGGCCCCCTACTGACCCCGGGCCCTCGGGCAGTGCCGGAGCTTCCAAATGGTCAGTCCGTCCCTGGTACTGATCACTCACTGTGTTCATTCATAACTGAAGCATAATAAAATGTTTTTTTTTATTTGGATAAGGGGGTACCACCAGTCCTCCTTTATGGGGCCCAGGCCAGCAGGGGGTCCAGGCAGCTGGGTGAATCGGATGTGAGCAGGCAGGGTGCTCAGCACAGTTTGGAAACAATTACTGGAACCGATCCCCTGTACAGCTCCCTCTGTAGCAGCTGGCTTCTTCTTCTCTATCATCTGCTGGCTTTGGAGGGGGGCCTGTCAGGTTGGCTGTATGGGGCCCCGTGGTTTCTAACAGCAGCCCTGCTGCCACCTATGAAAGACTTACATTGACCACAGCAAGGGCATTTCCACCATCTGTGTGTACACTTGTCAAGCCTCGGCTTCGTGATGGAAGCGATTTAGCAGCCACCTGATCACTTCAATAGCCACCAAAAATCACCATCCCTCCCCCACCTGCATGCAATTCCCCCCTTCTTCCCCACCATGTATCCCGGGCTCATCTCTTGCAGGCTTGGGGCGACCACGGCCGGTGTCACAGGTAGGGCAGAGGGAGATCAGTGACCTCCATGCTGTGGCCAAGAAGGCAGCTAGTAAAGCATGATTTGCTCTTGATTACCTGCCTATTAGCAGGAAAAATGGCCACCATTTAATAACCAGCGTTTGGGATTCACTGGATTTCGAACAAGATTCACCAGACCCTATGCAGACTGACCCCCGGGGAGATTCACCCATCCCCAGTCATAGGCTGAGATTTCCAGTTTCCACCAACACGTTCCCAGGATCACGTTCCCGTGCCACCTCCGGGTGGCAGGCGGTGTGGCATCCTAGGCAAGGGAGAGGCTAGTTGGCGAGAGTCGCCCTGAAGATTGTATCTTTCCAATAAACTCCTTGACTGTTCCTTTGTGTCGAATGATAATGAGATTATTAATAGAATAATATGGGGCCACTCCTGCGAAGACGACTCATTTATGAAATGTTTTATGAAACCCATGAAACTTACTCACCGGGATCCTTCTATATAAACGAGGGAGAGCCGGACTCCGTAATTGTAGACCTCACGCTTCAGAAGACAAGATGAGAAGGTTTGGCCCCTGCCTGGTCCTTGTGGCCCTCTCACTGGATCTGGGTAAGAGTCTTCGGGACTTTCTATGCTGTATGTCATTTTAAAATGGATGTAACCCCAGTCAGGAGAGCATCATTGAAAGCTTTAACCTGCTAATGGAATTTCATGAATTATTTATTCATTCATTTAATTAATCCCTGGCGATCCTGCCATGAAGGTCCTTGTGTGGGTACTTCCTGTGTGAGGGTGACAACGCTTGCAACTCTGTCACAGAGACTACAGATGGCTGTTTAAAACCCAGGTATGGTCCACTGTGGTCACCATGAGGAAACCTCCCTTAGAAATGCTGTGCAGCCAAGGCCGGGACAAGGGGTGGGTGGAAGGGGCGGCTGCCCCTGGTGCAATGGTTTGCTGTAGGGATGGGGTCTCCTTCCTTCTGTTAGAATGGACAGGAATGGTGACAGTGGCAGTGATTGTGACTGCTGGGCATAGGATCCCCTGTTTAAAACCCAGGTATGGTCCACTGTGGTCACCATCAGGAAACCTCCCTTAGAAAGGCCGAGCAGCCAAGCCCGGGACAAGGGGTGGGTGGAAGGGGCGGCTGCCCCTGGTGCAATGGTTTGCTGTAGGGATGGGGTCTCCTTCCTTCTGTTAGAATGGACAGGAGTGGTGACAGTGGCAGTGATTGTGACCAGGGGCGTCCCTAGGATTGGTGTCACCAGGTGCGATCACACTTGGTGACACCCCCTCCGACGATCCCCGCAGAATGGATCGGTTCTGTGGATCGAGCATAATGGATTGGAGTCCGATCCATTATGCTTAATCCGCAGATCCGATCCATTGGGGATCGTTGGCTTGCTTTACAACTTACCTTTTCGTGGAGCGGATCCGGTGTCACCCCGTGTCACCCCGTGCGGTAGGTGTCACCCGGTGCAGCATGCACTCCCCGGCACCTGCCTGATTGTGACTGCTGGGCATTGGATCCCCTAGGGGGAAGGACGGGGGGGGGGGCAGGGGCAGACTGGATCCTTTGGAAACTTGGGCAGTGCCCGAGGGCCCGGGGTCTGTAGGGGGCTCCATGAGATGCCCCTGGTACCTTTTTCATAGGCTTTTTTGAGTTTGGGCAAGGACACAGGACACAGGGGCCCCATGAGTTGTCAGTCCGCCCCTGGGGGGGGGGGTGCAGTTTGGCCTCTTTGTCCCGGCACTGCATGTAGACCTGTGGGGTTAATTTACTAAAGGCAAACAGCCTGTGCACTTTGCAAGTGCAGTAGCTCCAGAGCTTAGTAAATGAGGTGAAGCTTCATTTTGGAAGGAACACACAATCACATGCAAGGGGAGAAACAAAAACTGCATTTTTACTTGTACATGATTGGATGATGTAGAGTTTCTGCTCATTTACTAAGCTCTGGAGCATCTGCACTTGCAAAGTGCCCAGTCTATTTGCCTTTAGTAAATCCATCCCCGTGTGTCTGCAAAGAGGCTGCAGGAGATCAGCAGCACTGAGACAGCGCAAACAATGAAAAAAATGTGCAAATAGGATTTTGCTAAACCCAAAAGGCTTTTGATTGTGACACTTCTAACCAGGGGCGGACTGACAAGTCATGGGGCCCCCGGGCAATAGGGGATCATGGGGCCCCTGTGTCCTCGCCCACACTCAAATCGCACCCTAAAAGCCTATGAAAGGTACCAGGGACATCTCATGGGGCCCCCTACTGACCCCGGGCCCTTGGGCAGTGCCCGAGTTCCCCAACGGTCAGTCCACCCCTGCTTCTAACTAGAACTCATTCATTCATTTGGGATCTGCATCTACCTTGGTCCATGGATGTGTGCTGTCAGTTTGATGGTAGGGCCACAAAAGTGTAGGCTGGGACCCCCATGGTGTCACTGGTCCCTCGTGTTTGAATTATTTGGCATTGGGACTTCTCATAGAAGGTGGACCTGTGTGTGAATATTCATCTGAATATTGATGGTTCTTCTGATTTGATCATCCAGTAGATCACCCTTTTGTACATTTTTGAATACTGTGAATAACTAAGTGGATCTTTCTGATCTGAAAAGAATTCAGAGGAAGTATTTCACCTCGCTGCAAACTGGGTGGTTCTAAGCAATGCGGAATGCTAAATCTTGCTGAGTCCATTTCAAAGACTCTAAAATCCAAGTAAGAATAACTATGTATGTTAGTCCTCACTATACAGAATCTGATCCAATCCAACAGCAGAATCCGTACATGAGACACATGAATAGTTACATAGTTCGTCTGGCTGAAAAAAGACAAAAGTCCATCCACATCAACCATTAAAAAAAAAAAGTTATAATCCTACACCCACAGTTGATCCAGAGGAAGGCAAAAAAATCCAGCAAAGCACGATCCAATTTGCTCCTGTAGGGGAAAAAAATCCTTCCTGATCCCCCGAGAGGCAATCGGATATTCCCTGGATCACCTTTCCCTATAAATGTTATATCCAGTTATATTCTGTGTAT
This sequence comes from Staurois parvus, assembly GCF_062004578.1. Classification (NCBI taxonomy): domain Eukaryota; kingdom Metazoa; phylum Chordata; class Amphibia; order Anura; family Ranidae; genus Staurois; species Staurois parvus. Next base: position 229,708 of record NW_028319338.1, read on the forward strand.
CCAAGAAAGAATCCAGGACTTTCCTACAGCAATCCACTGAGCTGCCACAACCAACTCTGGAGGGAGTCTATTCCACATTCTCACAGCTCTTACTGTGAAGAAACCTTTCCGTGTTTGGAGATGACATTTCTTTTCCTCCAGATGTAAAGAGCGCCCCCTTGTCCTCTGTGATGACCTCAGGGGGAATAACTACACCGAGTTCACTATAAGAACCACTGATGTATTTATACATGGAGATCATATCCCCCCTTATGTATTATACATGGAGATCATATCCCCCCCTTATGTATTATACATGGAGATCATATCCCCCCTTATGTATTATACATGGAGATCATATCCCCCCCTTATGTATTATACATGGAGATCATATCCCCCCCTTATGTATTATACATGGAGATCATATCCCCCCTTATGTATTATGCATGGTGATCATATCCCCCCCTTATGTATTATACATGGAGATCATATCCCCCCTTATGTATTATACATGGAGATCATATCCCCCTTATGTATTATACATGGAGATCATATCCCCCTTATGTATTATACATGGAGATCATATCCCCCCTTATGTATTATACATGGAGATCATATCCCCCTTATGTATTATACATGGAGATCATATCCTCCCCTTATGTACTATACATGGAGATCATATCCCCCCTTATGTATTATACATGGAGATCATATCCCCCCTTATGTATTATACATGGAGATCATATCCCCCCTTATGTATTATACGTGGTGATCATATCCCCCCCTTATGTACTATACATGGTGATCATATCCCCCCTTATGTATTATACATGGAGATCATATCCCCTTATGTATTATACATGGAGATCATATCCCCCTTATGTATTATACATGGAGATCATATCCCCCCTTATGTATTATACATGGAGATCATATCCCCCTTATGTATTATACATGGAGATCATATCCCCCCTTATGTATTATACATGGAGATCATATCCCCCCTTATGTATTATACATGGAGATCATATCCCCCTTATGTATTATACATGGAGATCACATCCCCCCCTTATGTATTATACATGGTGATCACATCCCCCCCTTATGTATTATATATGGAGATCATATCCCCCCTTATGTATTATACATGGTGATCATATCCCCTTATGTATTATACATGGAGATCATATCCCCCCCTTATGTATTATACATGGAGATCATATCCCCCTTATGTATTATACATGGAGATCATATCCCCCCCTTATGTATTATACACAGAGATCATATCCCCCCCTTATGTATTATACATGGAGATCATATCCCCCTTATGTATTATACATGGAGATCATATCCCCCCCTTATGTATTATACACGGAGATCATATCCCCCCCTTATGTATTATACATGGTGATCATATCCCCCCTTATGTATTATACATGGAGATCATATCCCCCTTATGTATTATACACGGAGATCATATCCCCCCTTATGTATTATACATGGAGATCATATCCCCCCTTATGTATTATACATGGTGATCATATCCCCTTATGTATTATACATGGAGATCATATCCCCCCTTATGTATTATACATGGAGATCATATCCCCCCCTTATGTATTATACATGGAGATCATATCCCCCCTTATGTATTATACATGGAGATCATATCCCCCCCTTAAGTATTATACATGGAGATCCTATCCCCCCCTTATGTATTATACATGGTGATCATATCCCCCCTTATGTATTATACATGGAGATCATATCCCCCCCTTATGTATTATACATGGAGATCATATCCCCCCTTATGTATTATACATGGAGATCATATCCCCCCTTATGTATTATACATGGAGATCATATCCCCCTTATGTATTATACATGGAGATCATATCCCCCTTATGTATTATACATGGAGATCATATCCCCCCCTTATGTATTATACACGGAGATCATATCCCCTCTTATGTATTATACACGGAGATCATATCCCCCCCTTATGTATTATACACGGAGATCCTATCCCCCCCCTTATGTATTATACACGGAGATCATATCCCCCCCTTATGTATTATACATGGAGATCATATCCCCCCTTATGTATTATACATGGTGATCATATCCCCCCCTTATGTATTATACATGGAGATCATATCCCCCCTTATGTATTATACATGGAGATCATATCCCCCCCTTATGTATTATACATGGAGATCATATCCCCCCTTATGTATTATACACGGAGATCCTATCCCCCCCTTATGTATTATACACGGAGATCCTATCCCCCCCTTATGTATTATACATGGAGATCATATCCCCCCTTATGTATTATACATGGAGATCATATCCCCCTTATGTATTATACATGGAGATCATATCCCCCCCTTATGTATTATACATGGAGATCATATCCCCCCCTTATGTATTATACATGGAGATCATATCCCCCCCTTATGTATTATACATGGAGATCATATCCCCCCTTATGTATTATACACGGAGATCATATCCCCCCTTATGTATTATACATGGAGATCATATCCCCCCCCCTTATGTATTATACATGGAGATCATGTCCCCCCCTTATGTATTATACATGGAGATCATATCCCCCTTATGTATTATACATGGAGATCATGTCCCCCCCTTATGTATTATACATGGAGATCATGTCCCCCCCTTATGTATTATACATGGAGATCATATCCCCCCTTATGTATTATACATGGAGATCATATCCCCCCTTAATCTCCTCTTCTCAGTAGAGAATACATTCAGTTCCTCTAATCTTTCCTCATAGCTGATCTCCTCCATGCCTCGTATCAGTTTGGTTGCCCTTCTCTGTACTTTCTCCAGTTCCCCAATGTTCTCTTTGTGAATTGGAGCCCAAAACTGAACTGCATATTCCAGATGAGTTATTACTAATGCAGCCATGAAAAGGAGTTTGATGTGCGACTTCCAGGTTCATCAGGACATGGGTTAGGACTGACCCCAGAGCACATTTCAGCTTGTCCCTCTTGGGAAGTCATGGCCAATACCTTCTCAGAAATGAGAGAAACTTCACCCAGTAGAAGGAAAGGCTAAACGAACCCCCGGCTCCCCCATTGCTCTACCTCTTATATACAATTTTACGAACGCTCAATGGACAGACCTTTTTCTCACCTTCTTCCAGTTGGTCATGCGAAAGCAAAAACCTGAAAGTCAACAGTAGGAGCAACGATCAGGGAATGTCCTGGCCAGGACCCAAGTTTGGACCTAACCCAAGCTCATCCCTACTCATCCCAACGTCCTGATACTGACAAAGGGAGCAATTATAACCTGACGGAGGTTTTAAAACTTTTTCCAATCTATCCAAACCTAAATAAAAGAAGGTTTGGCGGGAGTTCCTCTGTTTAACAACTTCCTATAATTGTATATAAATGTACGCATCACTGAACACGCTGACAGCTACTTACAAACACTAATAAACTGTTCACACGTGCAATAAATGTCCTCATAGGAACCCAACCAGGGGCGGACTGACCATTTGGAAACTCGGGCACTGCCCTAGAGCCCAGGGTCAGTAGGGGGCCCCATGAGATGCCCCTGGTACCTTTTTCATAGGCTTTTTGAGTTTGAGCAAGAACACAGGGGCCCCATGATCCCCTATTGCCCGGGGGCCCCATGAGTTGTCAGTCCGCCCCTGGTCCTCATAGTAACCCAACACTCCGAGGTAATAGGATTTATGAAGATCAGAGGTGTACCCAGAGCCATTACAGTCCAAGCGGCTGTCAAGAGGCCTGGGAGGTGGAAGGGGCCCCGTTAGGGGGGTTGTTGAGGCAATTCAAATATAGAAAATCAGTGTGAATGAGAACAAAAATCATCTCTTATGTCCTGCTGTTGATGCCGTCCCTTTCGTCTCTGAGCCTGTACCTGCAAACATAGTTACATAGTTAGTCTGGCTGAAAAAAGACAAAAGTCCATCCAGTTCAACCATTAACCACTTCCAATCCGGACACTTCCCCCCCCCTTCCAGTCCGGACACTCCCCCCCCTTCCAGTCCGGACGCTTTCCCCCCTTCCAGTCCGGACACTCCCCCCCCTTCCAGTCCCAACACTTTCCCCCCCTTCCAGTCCGGACACTTTCCCCCCCTTCCAGTCCCAACACTTTCCCCCCCTTCCAGTCCCAACACTTTCCCCCCCTTCCAGTCCCAACACTTTCCCCCCCTTCCAGTCAGGACGCTTTCCCCCCCTTCCAGTCCGGACGCTTTCCCCCCCTTCCAGTCCGGACGCTTTCCCCCCCTTCCAGTCCGGACGCTTTCACCCCCTTCCAGTCCGGACGCTTTCACCCCCTTCCAGTCCGGACGCTTTCACCCCCTTCCAGTCCGGACGCTTTCACCCCCTTCCAGTCCGGACGCTTTCCCCCCCTTCCAGTCCGGACGCTTTCCCCCCCTTCCAGTCCGGACGCTTTCCCCCCCTTCCAGTCCGGACGCTTTCCCCCCTTCCAGTCCGGACACTTTCCCCCCTTCCAGTCCGGACACTTTCCCCCCTTCCAGTCCGGACACTTTCCCCCCTTCCAGTCCGGACACTTACCCCCCTTCCAGTCTGGACACTTTCCCCCCTTCCAGTCCGGACACTTTCCCCCCTTCCAGTCCGGACACTTACCCCCCTTCCAGTCTGGACACTTTCCCCCCTTCCAGTTCGGACACTTTCCCCCCTTCCAGTCCGCACACTTTCCCCCCCCTTCCAGTCCGGACACTTTCCCCCCTTCCAGTCCGGACACTTACCCCCCTTCCAGTCCGGACACTTTCCCCCCTTCCAGTCCGGACACTTTCCCCCCTTCCAGTCCGGACACTCCCCCCCCCCCTTCCAGTCCGGACGCTTTCCCCCCCCTTCCAGTCCGGACACTTTCACCCCCTTCCAGTCCGGACGCTTTCACCCCCTTCCAGTCCGGACACTTTCCCCCCTTCCAGTCCGGACACTTTCCCCCCCTTCCAGTCCGGACACTTTCACCCCCTTCCAGTCCGGACACTTTCCCCCCCTTCCAGTCCGGACACTTTCCCCCCCTTCCAGTCCAGACACTTTCACCCCCTTCCAGTCCGGACACTCCCCCCCCCCTTCCAGTCCGGACACCCCCCCCCCTTCCAGTCCGGACACCCCCCCCCCTTCCAGTCCGGACACTTTCCCCCCTTCCAGTCCGGACACTTTCCCCCCCTTCCAGTCCGGACACTTTCACCCCCTTCCAGTCCGGACACTCCCCCCCCCCCTTCCAGTCCGGACACCCCCCCCCCCCTTCCAGTCCGGACACTTTCCCCCCTTCCAGTCCGGACACTTTCCCCCCTTCCAGTCCGGACACTTTCCCCCCTTCCAGTCCGGACACTTTCACCCCCTTCCAGTCCGGACACTTTCACCCCCTTCCAGTCCGGACACTTTCCCCCCTTCCAGTCCGGACACTTTCCCCCCTTCCAGTCCGGACACTTTCCCCCCTTCCAGTCCGGACACTTTCCCCCCTTCCAGTCCGGACACTTTCCCCCCTTCCAGTCCGGACACTTTCCCCCCCTTCCAGTCAGGACACTTTCACCCCCTTCCAGTCCGGACACTTTCCCCCCCCCTTCCAGTCCGGACACTTTCCCCCCCCCTTCCAGTCCGGACACTTTCCCCCCCCCTTCCAGTCCGGACACTTTCCCCCCCCCCTTCCAGTCCGGACACTTTCCCCCCCCCTTCCAGTCCGGACACTTTCCCCCCCCCTTCCAGTCCGGACACTTTCCCCCCCCCTTCCAGTCCGGACACTTCCCCCCCCCCTTCCAGTCCGGACACTTTCCCCCCCTTCCAGTCCGGACACTTTCCCCCCCCTTCCAGTCCGGACACTTTCACCCCCCCTTCCAGGCCGGACACTTTCACCCCCTTCCTGCCAAGGGACATTTTTCAGCTTTCAAGCACTATCACACTTTGAATGACAATTGCGCGGTCATGCAACACTGTATCCATATATAACCCAAATTAGTTTATAACCAAAAATTATAACTAAAAAAAAAATTTTATTTTACATTTTTATTTTATTTTTTTACATTATTATTTATTTATTTTTTTAACATACTGTCACCCTAGCAGTAGGGTCACCATAGTGACACTGTACTACTTGTGGGGGGTGATGAAGATTTTTTTTTTACTTACTACTCTTCATGTGATCACTGATTGGCCAATCAGTGATCACATGATTGGGACCTCACACAGAGGTCCTGTACAATGATCGGTGTTCTGCTGTGTCCTCAGGACACAGTGGGCACTGGATGGCAGTTCTACGTGCTCCCAGGGAGTGCGCACAGTCCAAAATGGCGGGCACCATTTATGAATGGCAACCCGCCCCTGCAGTGCCACCGTCCGGCCGTTTATATACATGGGCCGGACGGGAGGTGGTTAAGTTATAATCCTACCCCCACAGTTGATCCAGATGAAGGCAAAAAACCCAGCAAAGCACGATGCAATTTGCTCCTGCAGGGGACAAAATTCCTTCCAAAATCATCGTCTACATAGTCTATGTCCATCACACATCCTACTGTAGGGTGGCTCTGCGACCATGCAGTGTCTCCTGGAGCCACCCTGAGGTTGGTGCTCCCAGCTGGGACTCAGAAGGTTTGGCCTCACATGCGCAGTATGGTCTTGACAAGTATGGCAATGACATTTCACCAACATGGACCCGCCTGCTGCATCATTTTGACTGACAACTCATGGGGCCCCGGGGCAATAGGGGATCATGGGGCCCCTGTGTCCTTACCCAAACTCAAAGCCTATGAAAAAGTTACCAGGGGTATCTCATGGGGCCCTCTACTGACCCCGGGCCCTCGGGCAGCGCCCGAGTTTCCAAATGGTCAGTCTGCCCCTGGTAGGGAGGGCATTGGGCGAGGGGGCCATCAAGATTTGGCCGTTATGCCCCCTGATGAAGATCCCATAAAACATGTTCTCTCCGACAAGAGCCTTGTCTTCCTGAGTGGAATTCCAGCTTGGTGGAGCTTGCAGCGTCAGGTAGCAGATAGACTGGTTCATCGTGGCACCCAACCCGGCACCCAACCCGGCACCCCACGGCACGTCTCTATACAAGAGAACAATCAGGTGTGTGACGGGGAGAGGATGGTAAATAATCGTTCCTATAATTATACCTGTCTGAAAGAAAATGTTAAGGTCAGGGGCGGACTGACAACTTATGGGGCGGTAGGGGATCATGGGGCCCCTGTGTCCTTGCCCAAACTCAAAAAAGCCTATGAAAAAGGTACCAGGGGCATCTCATGGGGCCCCCTACTGACCCCGGGCCCTCGGGCAGTGCCCGAGTTTCCAAATAGTCAGTCCGCCCCTGCCCCTCTACAGTGCTGGCCGAGGACCTTCAGCTCCCAAAGAGGCTCAGGCCGCATCCACACCTCAGCGATTTGTGGCTCGAAGCTCAAAAACACTCCAGGAGGAAAAAAAAAAATTATTCTCAATAGAGACGGTTCACATCTCCACTCCAAAGTCGCCCGAAGACAAATGTCTGAAGCTCAAACAAGTTCTGCAGCTTTTTTTTCTCACTCCAATCGGGCACATTTTCGCGTTTGTGAGCTCCATAGAATCGACTGGAAATGCGTGATTTGCTCATTTTCTGCTCAAATGAAGAAATTAAAAAAAAAAAAAAAAAAATTGTAATAATATATGCATAAATAAATGTAAAATAAATACACAAATTCTAATCATCATAAATAAATAAAATAAATTAATAATATGTAATAATAAATCCATCAATAAATAAATAGTAATTAACCCCTAAACTTAACCCCTTAACCCTAATAAAATAAAATAAATTATTATTATTATTATTATTATTATTAATAATAATAATTAATCACATATTAGTATTATTATGATTATTATAATTATATATTATATAATAATAAAAATATTTTTTTCTTTGGGTCTGGGTGTTTATTAATATTTTGTTATTGTTATTATTAACACCCAGCCCCAAAGAAAAAAATATTATCATTATTATTAATAATAAATCTTATTAGTTCTATTATTTAATTATTTACTGTTATGGTTATGATGTTTATTTAATAGTATTTTATTTTTATTATTATCATTATTAGGGATGCACCGATACCGAGTATTTTCATGTGTACTTGCACTCGTGAAAATACTTCTGATATGGGCAGCACAGTGGCTGAGTGGTTAGCATTTCCGCCTGGCAGTACTCGGGTCATTGGTTCGAATCCCAACCACGGCACCACCTGCCTGGAGTTTGCATGTTCTCCCTGTGCCTGCGTGGGTTTCCTCCGGTTACTCCGGTTTCCTCCCACACTCCAAAGACATGCTGGTAGGTTAATTGGATCCTGTCTAAATCATCCCTAGTATGTGTATGTATGAATGTGAGTTAGGGACCTTAGATTGTACGCTCCTCGGGGGCGGGGACCAATGTGAATGTACAATATATATGTAAAGTGATGCATAAAATAACCGACACTTTGTGGTACAATTTGCATTAATGGATTTGATATATCATGCGATTTGAACAGGAATGCGATTCATCGCATGCGGTTTCTGCACTGCCCCTGTGTGAACGCAGGCTTGTCATAGCTGGAGCTCACACAGGAACGATGAGGGAAACCTCCCTGCAGGGATCCCATGCTGGGTGTCAGTGGTGGGAGAGGAGAGAAAGCGGCCTCCTCCATAGGTGTAACATGTGGCCGAATCTCCAGATCGATCCCTGGGGCTGGGTTTGTTCAGCCAGTTCCTATCCCAAGAACCACCATCGATGGTGCTACGTCAATGGACAAAGCGGCATTTGAAACAGAAACGGGTGCAACTGTTCCCAAGACTTCACTGCAACACAGTCTATATTGGAGAGGCAGCCAGCGTCTCCTTAGTGCACCACCCCAGACCCCAGATGAACTTCTCCCCTTCACCCAGCAGTCTGGAGATACCCCTGAACAGGGGATCTGGTTCCTGTCCCTTTAACTAGGTGATCAGTCACTAGCAGAGGACTATTCTGGTTTTCCCCCAGAGTGCTCCTTCCCCTATCTGCTCAGGGGGTGCAGGTCTACGCACTCAGATCCTCTCTGGTATCAACCAGTATGGGTTGGATCCTGCAAAGAGGCCTGTCAGCTGGGCCACTCCTTCCCTGCCATACAGGTGGTCCTCGTTCTGGGGGCTGGTGAGCTCTGAGCTTTCCTCCTTTCCAGCTCCAGGCCTGCAGGTAGTCCCCATCCCACTGGTCCGCCTTGCAGCCTCCTGCCCTCAGCCTCACATCTTGTCCACCATCTTCCACCTGAACTCACTGAGCAGTCTCCAACACTTTTAAGGGTGTCCCAACCTCTTGTCAAGCCTTCTGTTAGGCATTGGATAGGGTCCCTCAAGAGTGCAACCAGCCGCTCCTCAGATCCACCCACTGCCTCCCTCCTTAGCCCAAGGGCAGGAGGAAATTCCAGAGGTGCCGGCCTGCAGAGCCTCTCAGCTCCTGACCATGATTTGATCTTCTGGATATTACACCGAGGATGCTACACAGCCTTCCTCACTGACAATTAAACATCAGCCCCCCCCCCCCTAGCTAAACTAGGAGGGTACTACACTAGTACTAAACAGGAGGGGTAGTGGCCCCAACATGTAGCAGCCCAAAACTACCACTAGATGTCACCATACTACAGAACACTAAGATCCGGGTGCAGTTTACATGGATGGTGATATCCCCCTAATCCACTTCCACACGACCCTCTTTACACCCAGGGGACAAGTCTCCCACAGGGCTCTGCATGTTCCTCGGCCCAGGCTAGGGTTCCGAGGTCAGTCTGTATGCCTGAGGCCCATCAGACATGGGGGACACCTGGAGTGTGACACAGTATAAGGGGGGGGGGGATAAACCCACCACCAGGAGTACACACCTGATTCCAGCTAGACACCACCAACTCCTAGGTAGATCAGGTTTGCACCTCAGGACACATTCCCTGGTATTGGCTGAACTACTCCTTTAATTTCACATATAACACCAATGCACTCTTAGCTCGGCTCATTGTAGCCCCGTATCAGGGGCGGACTGACCATTTGGGAACTTGGGCACTGCCCCAGGGCCCGGGGTCAGTAGGGGGCCCCATGAGATGCCCCTGGTACCTTTCATAAGCTTTTTTCGGTGTGGTTTGAGTGTGGGTGAGGACACAGGTGCCCCATGATCCCCTATTGCCCAGGGGCCCCATGAGTTGTCAGTCCACCCCTGCCCCGTACTGAGCGATTTTCCCCCCATGATCAAGACTATTGTTCTGTCTCACTAATATATTTTTTTTCAGTGTTGTATTGAATAGTGTCCGGTTTTTAGTGTTCTGTAATCTGGTGACATCTAGTGGCAGTTTTGGGTCACTACGACTTGTTTACTTATGTGATTTGGTATCTCCCTCTGTGGCCCCCTATATGTCACCCAGTATAGTTCTACATCTACGATCATTGTGTTCTCCCTGACTGAGCTGCTTTCCTCTGATCTCTGTGCAGTGAGCTGCTCCCTGCAATGTTTCTTCTGCAAAGATCAAACCGAAAAGTCAAACTGCTGGGAGTTGAAGACCTGTCTGCCGGGACAAAATGCCTGCATCAGCACCAAGTACAAACGAGGTGAGTGTACAACAAATGTGATCATATACTGCAAGATTGTACATCTGTGGACTGCAGGTTGGAGCCGCTACTGCAACCAATATTCTTCATTTTATATAATCACCCAATCACAATGAAGGTCACCCTGGAGGGGCCCTACAGGTCTTGTGTATGCTGCAGGTGTACAGACCCAGGAACTCAGTGAAGAGATGGTGGGAACCCCACATAATGGGCCCAGCAGGTGTACAGACCCGGGAACTCAGCACAGGGATGGTGGGAACCCTTCATATTGGGCACAGCGGGTATACAGCTCCGGGAATTCAGTACAGGGATGGTGGGAACCCCTCATAATGGGCACAGCATGTGTACAGACCCGGGAACTCAGCACAGGGATGGTGGGAACCTCTCATAATGGGCACAGTGGGTGTACAGATCCGGGAACTCAGCACAGGGATGGTGGGAACCTCTCATAATGGGCACAGAGGGTGTACAGACCCGGCAATGCAGCACAGGGATGGTAAGAACCCCTCATAATGGGCACAGAAGGCATACAGACCCAGGAACTCAGCACAGGGATGGTGGGAACCCCTCATAATGGGCACAGCAGGTGTACAGACCCCGGAACTCAGCACAGGGATGGTGAGAACCCCTCATAATGGGCACAGAAGGTGTACAGACCCCGGAACTCAGCACAGGGATGGTGAGAACCCCTCATAATGGGCACAGAAGGTGTACAGATGAAGGAACTCAGCAGAGGAATAGTGGGAACTCCAAGGATGGACTCACTTTGGTCTGAAGTGTGCACCGAGAACAGGCAGACCTATGACAAAATGGGCTATTTAAGGGTCCTCCCCAGGATCTGCGTTACAACATGGCGGATGCTGTGCGCAGATCTATGGATTGCTCACTCCCTGTAGCAGGGTGACAGCCAGGAGTGTGCCACCAATAGGACAAAGTGAGGCAACTGAGGCACTTGGAGGCATCAGAACTGTGCTTGGGTGTCCATATGGGACACTTCATCCTTGCTGTAGCATTGCCAATCTGGTTACTAGGATGCTGATGGTTGGGATGTACAGCCCAGCCACCTGTGTCCTAGCAACCCATGTTGCACAGTCATTAGTTGCTAGGATGCTGGCAGTTGGGCTACAGAATCATTGGTTGCTAAGACACTAGCAGCTGAGCCGCAGTGTTATTAGTTGCCGTGCCAGCATCAAACTAACCGAAAGGGAGGGGGCAGCAAAAATGGGGTAGCATGGGGGGAAGGGGGGGTTAGGTTAGGTTGGTGAAAACCTAGGGAGTGGCAAACATGAACCTGGGCACTCTTTTGGCGACAGCCCTGGTCGCTCTGGTTCAGATGTTCAGATGGAGCTCCATGTAGCTTCAGAAGGACTTTAAGTAGCAGAGAAACAATGCAGGACCAACTCCAGCACTTCAGATGTTCAGATGGAGCTCCACGCAGCTTCAGAAGGACTTTAGGTAGCAGAGAAACAACGCAGGACCAACTCCAGCACTTCAGATGTTCAGATGGAGCTCCACGCAGCTTCAGAAGGACTTTATGCAGCAGAGAAACAACGCAGGACCAACTCCAGCACTTCAGATGTTCAGATGGAGCTCCACGCAGCTTCAGAAGGACTTTATGCAGCAGAGAAACAACGCAGGACCAACTCCAGCACTTCAGATGTTCAGATGGAGCTCCACGCAGCTTCAGAAGGACTTTAGGTAGCAGAGAAACAACGCAGGACCAACTCCAGCAATTCAGATGTTCAGATGGAGCTCCACGCAGCTTCAGAAGGACTTTAGGTAGCAGAGAAACAACGCAGGACCAACTCCAGCACTTCAGATGTTCAGATGGAGCTCCACGCAGCTTCAGAAGGACTTTAAGCAGCAGAGAAACAATGCAGGACCACTCCAGCACTTCAGATGTTCAGATGGAGCTCCACGCAGCTTCAGAAGGACTTTATACAGCAGAGAAACAACGTAGGACCAACTCCAGCACTTCAGATGTTCAGATGGAGCTCCACGCAGCTTCAGAAGGACTTTAAGCAGCAGAGAAACAACGCAGGACCACTCCAGCACTTCAGATGTTCAGATGGAGCTCCACGCAGCTTCAGAAGGACTTTAGGTAGCAGAGAAACAACGCAGGACCAACTCCAGCACTTCAGATGTTCAGATGGAGCTCCACGCAGCTTCAGAAGGACTTTAAGCAGCAGAGAAACAACGTAGGACCAACTCCAGCTGACACTTTCTAAAGGAATGACAGAAAAGGCTTTTTTTTTCCTCATGCATTTGAATTATGTAGGATTTAAGATCTGCACTTTGTGTTCATTGTGGCGAGAGTCATTTTCTCTCATTTATTTTGTAGATGGAAAGGATGTGTTTACAAGAGACTGCATTAAAAGCTGCCTACAGAGTGACTTCAACATCCCAGGAATGAAACATGACACAGTCTGCTGCACCAACAAGCTCTGCAACACTTTGGAAGACGTGTCATCTTTTGCTGCCAATAATAGCGGTGCCTCTGCCGCTAATTCAGCCAGTGGTATGGCTGGTGGATCTTCCAGCGGTTCAGCCAGTGGTTCTACGTACGGTTTGGCCAGTGGCTCAGCCAACGGTCCAGCTAGTGGTTCAGCCAACGGTCCAGCTAGTGGTTCAGCCAGCGGTCCAGCTAGTGGTTCAGCCAGCGGTCCAGCTAGTGGTTCAGCCAGCGGTCCAGCTAGTGGTTCAGCCAGCGGTCCAGCTAGTGGTTCAGCCAGCGGTCCAGCTAGTGGTTCAGCCAGCGGTCCAGCTAGTGGTTCAGCCAGCGGTCCAGCTAGTGGTTCAGCCAGCGGTCCAGCTAGCAGCTCCACCACTAACTCCATTACTCACTCAACTATCTACTCATCTACCAGTTCTTCTGGAAACTATTCCAACAATTACTCCTCTACCTCTAGCTCCAGCACATCTGGGTCCCCTGCAGGTTCCTCCAACAATGCTTATAACTCTGGCACATCTGGGTCTTCTGCTGGTTCCTCCAACAATGCTTATAACTCTGGCACATCTGGGTCTTCTGCTGGTTCCTCCAACGTTGCTTATAACCCTGGCACATCTGGGTCCTCTGTTGGTTCCTCCAACGTTGCTTATAACTCTGGCACATCTGGGTCCCCTGCTGGTTCCTCCAACGTTGCTTATAACTCTGGAACATCTGGGTCTTCTGCTGGTTCCTCCAACAATGCTTATAACTCTGGCACATCTGGGTCTTCTGCTGGTTCCTCCAACAATGCTTATAACTCTGGCACATCTGGGTCTTCTGCTGGTTCCTCCAATGTTGCTTATAACCCTGGCACATCTGGGTCCTCTTTTGGTTCCTCCCATGTTGTTTATAATTCTGGCACACCTGGTTCCTCTAATGTAGTTTATAATTCTGGCACCTCGGGTTCTTCTGGTTCCTCTAATGTTGTTTATAATTCTGGCCCACCAACTTCCTCTAAAGGTGTTTATAACTCATTTGGGTCCACTGCTGGTTCCTCTAATGTTGTTTATAGGCCTGGTACATTTATGAACCCTGCTGGTTCCTCCAATGTTGTTTTTAGGCCTGGTACATTTATGAACCCTGCTGGTTCCTCCAATGTTGCTTACAATTCTGGCACATTTGGGTCATCCGCTGGTTCCTCCAACACTGCTTATAATTCAGGCACATTTGGGTCATCCGCTGGTTCCTCCAACGTTGCTTATAACCCTGGTGCATTTGGGTCATCTGCTGGTTCCTCTAATGTTGCTTACAACCCTGGCACATTTGGGTCATCTGCTGGTTCCTCCAACGTTGCTTATAACCCTGGTGCATTTGGGTCATCTGCTGGTTCCTCCAACACTGCTTACAACCCTGGCACATCTGGGTCTTCTGCTGGTTCTTCCAACACTGCTTACAACTCTGGCACATCTGGGTCTTCTGCTGGTTCCTCCAACGTTGCTTACAACCCTGGCACATCTGGGTCCTCTTCCTCTGAAGGCTCCAACCCACACATGACTGGCTCCTTCTACAATTCATACTTCGCCAAGATTCCTGCTGGCCACTCTGATACCAAGTCACCTAACTCATAAGCTTGGAAACTGGTCCCCAGCACAAAAAATTGATCATAAACGGACAGGTCCAATACAACCTCAGACAACTTGCTAATCTTGCTACCCACCCATTCAAGCCTCAGCTCAGCGGATGACCTCCTAATGAATATTGCCTACAGGCATTGCCTGATATACACCAGCAGCTACTGCTGAGTGTTTCTTTCACACACGATTAGCCGTTTTATCAAAGGGCAAGTCCACCCAAACGTAATATTTATTGGGTACTTTGGTGAGATATTTGCACTTGTGTCTCCCTGTTCCCATTACAAGGCTTTCTCTGCTGGATTTAAATATATTTTAATGCTCAGCTTGTAATGTTAGAAGTTGGAAAAACCAAGGTGGACCGAGACGCCCAAAAATCCAGAGCTGGGAAATGTGGCAGAGAGATCTTTCTTTCCAGTTCCCAAAAGCTATGATAGGATAGTGCATGGCTCCGCCCACCATCCTCCAACTTCAAAGTGTATCTAAAGCCAACTTTTTTTAAAATTTCGGGTGGGGTGTGGAAGAACTAAAACCACTGTGTGGTTTTTATTGCTATATGTGTCTCTATAAGTCACTATTTGTCTTGGTCACCAATGTCACTGGGATGGAACGTGAGCTAAAATCTAACATTTTAATGTCATAGGACAAGGAAAGGAGGGAAAACCTTCAAATGGAGACAGTTTTTTTTCCCCAAACAACCAATCAGAAGTGATTTTTTTTCCAATCTAACCACATATAACTAAAATCTGATAAGGTGATGCTTGGCTCAGAAAAACCCGTAGTGTCGAGGTGGCTGATTTAGGTGCATTTCAGTCCCGATTTTCGGTCTTAGTCTTAGACTCCACTTCAAATATGTATGCCATGAAAATTAGAGGAAATATCAGTGTGGTCCAGAAACGTACTTTGCTCGCACTGATTCATTTATTAAGCTATTGGTCACCTACATCTCAAGTCTTCAGAACAATGACCCAATGGATACATACAGTTCTTCTTTTAGCTGGGAGAGAAATAACGACTTTGTCGCCCAAACTACCTACTATAAAGGGTCCCACATTGGCCATTCAAACTCTAACATGGAGAGAAACACATCTAAAAGGGGGACAAACTTATTGAAATGTTTTTTTTTTCCAACTTGAAGCCATTGATATTACACATATACGTACACTCACTGGCCACTTTATTAGGTCCACCTTGCTACTGCCAAGAAAATCTCCCCCACACCATGACACCATCACCACCAACCTGAACTGTTGATACAAGGCAGAATGGATCTATCACACCATGACACCACCACCACCAGCCTGAGCCGTTGATACAAGGCAGGATGGATCCACCACACCATGACACCACCACCACCAGCCTGAACTACCTACTATAAAGGGTCCCACATTGGCCATTCAAACTCTAATGTGGAGAGAAACACATCTAAAGGGGGACAAACTTATTGAAATGTTTTTTTTTTTCCAACTGGAAGCCATTGATATTACACATATACGTACACTCACCGGCCACTTTATTAGGTCCACCTTGCTACTGCCAAGAAAATCTCCCCCACACCATGACACCATCAGCCTGAACCGTTGATACAAGGCAGGATGGATCCACCACACCATGACACCACCACCACCAGCCTGAACCGTTGATACAAGGCAGGATGGATCTATCACATCATGACACCACCACCACCAGCCTGAACCATTGATACAAGGCAGGATGGATCCACCACACCATGACACCACCACCACCAGCCTAAACTGTTGATACAAGGCAGGATGGATCCATCACACCATGACACCACCACCACCAGCCTGAACCGTTGATACAAGGCAGGATGGATCCCCCACACCATGACACCACCAACCTGAACTGTTGATACAAGGCAGGATGGATCCATCACACCATGACACCACCACCACCAGCCTGAACCATTTATAGAAGGCAGGATGGATCCACCACACCATGACACCACCACCACCAGCCTGAACCATTGATACAAGGCAGGATGGATCCACCACACCATGACACCACCACCAGCCTAAACCGTTTATAGAAGGCAGGATGGATCCATGCTTTCATGTTGTTTACGCCAAATTCAGAGCCTACCATCTGTATGTCACAGCAACCAGTCTGCTCATTCTCCTCTGACATCAACAAGGCATTTTGCTCCACACAACTGCCGCTCACTGGATATTTTCTCTATTTCGGACCATTCTCTGTAAACCCTAAAGATGGTTGTGCATGAAAATCCCAGGAGATCAGCAGTTTTTGAAATACTCAGACCAGCCCGTTTGGCACCAACAACCATGTCACTTAAAAACCCTTTCTTTCCTATTCTGAAGCTCAGTTTGAACTTCAGCAAGTCGTCTTCACCACGTCTAGATGTCTAAATGCATTGAGTTGCTACCTTGTGATTGGCTGATTAGCAATTTGTGTTACCAGGCAATTAAACAGGTGGACCTAAAAGTGGCCGGTGAGTGTATAGTGGCCAAGAAATTGTTAGTACAGTCCAAGTTATTAGAGGAAACCCTGGGTGGCACATTGAGACATCTACAACTACCCACCACACCTGAATAATGGTCTAGGGCCTGTAGTTGTGTTTATGTATTTGTTATTATTTGCATTGTCCTGCTGAAATCAAGGTGTAACGTTCCTGCGCCGTGTGCCTCTCGAGATGTTTTCATGTCAGGCATTGGAACACAGAACACCTTTTTCTCTTGTTTCAGATTGTAAAAAAAAACAATAAAATTTGTTAAAAAAATAAAAGTAAACTTTTTGTTGCTGGGTTTTCCCTTTAATTAAAGTGGTTGTAAACCCTTCCATATCCTCAGTGAAGTGACCGGCCTCGGGTGATACACAGAGATGAAACAAATCCTTCTACATACGTTGTATCTGTTTATCTGTAGCATTCTCTACTCTACAGCTGTTCGAACTCCAGAATTTTGTAAAGCTTGTCTGAAAGTTCAGAAAAAAGTTGATGTTACACCATGGGTGCTCAACTTGTGGCCCTACAGCTGCTGTGGGACTACAAATCCCATGAGGCGTTGCAAGACTGACGGTTAAAAGCGTGACTCCTAAAGGCAGACGCATGATGGGACTTGTAGATCCACAACAGCTAGAGGGTCACAGGTTGAGCACCCATGTGTTACCCTCTGCAGAGCTCAGTGAGGAGAATTCTGAGAGCTGATTGGAGGGAAGGGACACCCCCTCCACCCAGGTCACAAGAA
The DNA here is from genome assembly GCF_062004578.1 of Staurois parvus. NCBI lineage: Eukaryota > Metazoa > Chordata > Amphibia > Anura > Ranidae > Staurois > Staurois parvus. Next base: position 247,571 of record NW_028319338.1, read on the forward strand.
CAGAGGCTATCAATCTGCTGGAGCTCCGTCCCGTCACCATTTTTCTCTTGGTGTCAGGAAAACATGTCAGAAGTAATTCATGCTGATAGCAGAGGAAGGAGGCAGCAGACCGAAATGACACTTAGTGCTCTGGACTGAGACCAGAACACACTATAAAGGGATATGCTGTGTTCATATTTTCTGCCTGAGGTTTACAACCACTGTAACACTGGTTGGTGATTACCAGGGGTGGACTGACAACTCATGGGGCCCCCAGGCAATAGGAAATCATGGGGCCCCTGTGTCCTTGCCCACACTCAAACCACACCCAAAAAAGCCTATGAAAGGTATCAGGGGCATCTCATGGGGCCCCCTACTGACCCCCGGGCACCACACGAGTGCCTAAATGGTCAGTCCGCCCCTGGTGATTACAGCAAACACCACAGTGGCATCTGATTTACACTGTAAAGAGGTCCTGTTAGTACTTCTGTTACCTGGCCCCCAGCTGTAGGCTGCCATTGTGGGACTCCTGGCACAGTTTCCACCATTGTTTGTGGAAGTCGTAATTTGGCAGCCTGCAGCCTGGCTGGAGTCTCATTTGGGCTTGTTGAGACATGTGGCTGGGGGGGCGGTAAAAGTGGGCAGTTCAGACACAGTTTTCTGTTCCCCAACCATCTACCTGACCAAGGAGATGTAGCCATTGTGGGCTGTACACATGCCATGGTGCTTTGCTTCATGGACCCAGCAAAAATGAAATCCCTTTCATGTTTGTTGGGCGGTACCATGGTAGAACATGACCCATTCAAGTTAAAAAGGCTGGAGGAGCGACATGTTGCAGCACAGAGGTTTGTGAGAGCTAAAGTGATTCTACGCCTCTTTTAAATATTAACCTCTTCAAGCCGGCCGCACGCAAATGTCCGCCCTTCCTTCATCTGGGCCTTGACGCTGAGCGGCCACACATTTGTATGCAATTAAGAAAAAAATATGTGCTGAGAGCACACCCTGCGCGCTCCCAGCACACATGTCCGGTACTCACGGAAAGGTCCCGATCTCCTCGTTTGATTGGGACCTTTCCCGATCATGTGACCGTTGTGACATCGAATCATGGCAGTCACATGACCCTAAAACCCCGCCCCGCCTCTGAAACCCTTAAAGGTCTGGGAGACGCCTCCGTCAAGGGGTTAAACATGTTATACTTACCTATATAAAGAAAATGCAGCGCTGTGTGATGTTACTATATTGCGGGCAGATATAAATAATAAATGAAACCAAAGCAAATGAATAAATCAATCAATCAATAAATAAATCACAGTCCAGTAATGGTGCTCGCTGATTCCCAGTGCAAAAGTTAGAAATGCACACTAACCAGAAACGTATTAATAATACGCATGTGTATATGATATCATGGAGATTCCCCTCTCTTTTCTGGTCAGGTAATGGGCAGGAGCTGGAGATAGTAGAGAAGAAGCACCCTCGTGTGGTGAAATGGAGGTCCAGCAGGTCGGTGGAGCCCAGGACGCCATTGACACTACGCCGCCGGTGCCACGTGGAGGCCCGGCGGCCATCCTTAATCTTAAAGGGTCAGTTATTTGATTAAACCTGGCACCATTGTGAGTTTTTTTCTGAACACTCCTGTTTTTCTTGAATAAAATCATTTTCATCAACCTACTACACTATGGGTTCTATCCTGTGTCTTCTGCGATGAGCCTTTTCAGCTTCTGCAGACCCAGATTGATCCCTGCACCAGCCTTTGAGAGGAGGAATTTTCCACTTCACACACTTCTGTAAGGATTTCTGTGACCTGCTGGACCTCCATTTCGCCACACGAGGGCGCTTCTTCTCTACTATTGTCTTGGAAATTCGCTTTAACGAATTTCTCCTTACCGTGAGTACTCGCAGTTGGATGCGCAGAAATCCCCCATAAAGCTGTGCGAATCTCGCTTACCACGACTGCAGCCAAACTACACGATTCCTGCCCATCCAAATACTTTGGTTCTGTTGAATTTGTGGGTGATGGAGCTCCGTTACCCTGGAATGATCACACGACACTCTAAGGCTGGTTGCAACTCACATAAGGGCCGGCTTTAGGCTCAGCTCTCTGTTTTTATTAAGAATACACACATGCCCCCCACATGAATAAAGTCAATCCCTCCCACCGAACAATACAATGGGGATTGCCTATACAGAGGATATACATTCCAATTGGAGCATAGCCTTTGCTATTATCTATCACTGGTCCTCCCCCATGAGTCTTCTGAGGTCAGCAGACTTCCTCCCCTTCCCCCCTATGAGCCATCTGAGGTCATATTTCCTGTCCTACTAGCTTCTATTGGTATGTAAAATTCTCTGCACAAGCACTCCCTAAAAATATCAGTCTGTACCTGGATGGGCCCGATACGATCTTTATTAAAACACATCCATCCGAGATACAGTTCAGATTAGTAATGGGTTGTAAGATATGCATAAGCCTACACGTGGAGTTCACACCGCTTGCGCCTTGCGTTATGAAGCCCACGTGGTACCATGCTGCTGATATGTGGATACAGGCCCGCGTGATACTAACAGCGGCATTCGCATGGAATGCCGTGGTGGTATACATGCCGGTCTATAAGCGCAGATCTGCCATCTCATCCATTACCAAGCTGAGTACTGTAATACATACATTGTACATGCGCATGGCCCAATTGCAGCCTTCAGAGCTTTAATTAAGCCACACGAGAGACATATGAATAACACGAATATATGACACATTTAAAGTTCGACCAATAATACAAAATTTCCATGACATTCCCTCCTGTTTTATCATATTCTCCTCGTGTCCCTTCTTGATCTTCTTCAGCTTGATGGGTGTAGTCTCAAACTTCAAAGAGTTCCTGTAGTTGTCCCTGAGAATAAAGCTCCACGGGGTACCTGAAACAACAAGACCCGACGCAGACTCGACGCAAACAGGCTTGATTGAAGCGATGATCCTCAAGAGCGTTGGAACCTTCACTACAGGAAGGCTCTTGCAAAAACCACAAACAGACTTGTGGTATGAATAAAGCTTGTGATCCCACGGTGGTCTGGGGAGATCCAGCAACAGATTCTCAAATTGCCCCTGCAGACGGGGCCACACAAGGCTGGTCTCGACCCAGACGGTTTTCCAAATCGCAGACACAAACAATGATGAGGCTTGAAGCTTGCTTGAAGGTCTTGGAGAATGTGGTCTTCAGAGAGATAAATTAGAGGGAAGCCAGGACGTGATCTGTAGAGAAGGTGGATGGTTGGTGAGGTCTTCCTCCGATCAGTGGTTGGAGTGGGATCCCAGGAGCGGGCATGGAGATGTGGTCGTCTGCCCGAGCTTGGCTTACACGGTCGATGAGGCAACAGGAACATCTCACCGCGCCATATAAAAGGCAGATGAAAAAGAGAAGCATCAGGATATACACTCCCACTTCCTTCAACCAAGATCCGATGGAGAACAGGAAATCTCCCAATCCTCCCAAACCCTTGAACGGATTCCAACCCTCACTAGCTATAGCTCTAGCTTTTCCCTGTAGTTCACTAACTTTGTCCATATGGGCCTGGACCTTGTCATCGGTGTCTTCTATCCAAGTACAACAATCCTCTCCGATGAACTCACAGAACCCCCCTTTGGCGGCTAAAAGATAATCGAGGGCCATCTTCTCCTGAAGCACTAAAATTCCCATCTGCCGTTGTTCTTGGGCAATTTCTCTGACAGCCTCTACGGTCTCGTTAAACATACTATCCACGATGACAGAAAAATTGTTCAGGCGCTTCATAAGTTCTATTCCCCATCCTGTCCATGAGGGGAACCAAGCCCATGCCTGGTCGCCCTCAGAGAACAGCTCCCTGCGAACTCTCCCTGCCATCCTTACCTTCTTGTGGACCATCAACTCTTCATGGTCCATCACTACATAGGATGCGGGGACTAGCTTTATGAGGGCACACGAACCTTTCGCGTTCTGGGGAAATGTTCTATAGGCTGCCGAACCACACAGAAAATAGTATGGACCTGTCAGAGCAGAACAGGAGGAGTTCCTCGTTCGGCCTCTGGTACTGAGCAACAGTTGCACAGACTGGGGGATTGCTCCCTCAGTCTGCACATCACATCCGTCCTTCCAACACACGTGGTCTGGTCGGTCAGTGTGGTTACTCAGAAAGGAAGTCTGGTTAGTCAGATTGACAGTTATACCTCCCTCGCAGGTGGTAATCCCAACAAACTTGTTACCTGTGCCAAAGCTGATGTTAAAGCACACCTGAGGGCTGCCTAGCTGCCCAGTTACCCATAATGGACTGGTGAGGGCCCTACAGGAGCTAGAGCTAATATTGGTGCTGAAACTGATGTTACCTGCTAAAAATGTGTCATTAAGTTCTACCGACAAATGTCTACGTGGGGGCTGACCAGGGGTCCCTTGCTTTTTCATGCCGACGCGGATGTCATATAGGGCATGAACAGCGGCCATTGCGGACATGTGATGACTGGGTGGGGGCTTAGAGCATACCCAACAGTTGGTTTTGTTGGCGGTTCTGGCTAAACGCAGGTGCATTTTAAATAAAAGGTTGGGGTATCTGCCGTCTTTTCCTCCGTTCACACACATGTATGACATACAAACAAAAAGAAAAAGGAAAATGACACCCCTCATTCTCTGGTGTAGCTGAAAAGCTTCTTGCAGTGGCTTGCGTGCACCCAGTTGTCTCGTCCCTCGAGTTTGAGTGAGGTAGGTGTCGTCAGCTGGACTTGGTATGGTCCGGTGAACCGTGGCTCGAGTCCGGTTCTTTGATGTTTCTTTAGGACGACCCAATCACCTGGCTCAATAGAAAGAACACCTGTTATTGTATTTGGATCGGGGAGCGATTCGCGAACCCGATGGTGTATCTTCTGCAGCTCCCGTTGCAGAGATTGCACATAACCTGTAAGCTGTGAATGCAAAGACGACAACTGTTGAGGAAAGTACAACCCTGTTTTGGGAGGTCCCCCAAACAACACCTCGTAGGGTGACAGCCCATGTGGTTGCCGAGGGGCATTCCGGATGGAATAGGGGGCAATGGGGAGACACTCAGGCCAAGGTTTTTGGGTATTGGAAGACGTTCAACCTTACCGCTACTCTCGGGGTGATATGGGGTGTGTCGCCGCTGACTCCAGTTCCACCAAAGAAATGCAGTCGTGTCCTTTGGAAGAGAGATTAGTAGTGGACAAAGAAGACATGTTAGCAGAAGAGGTGTTAGTATTGTTAGTCGTGTTGCAAAATTCAGCACTGTCATTGCTGTCCTCCCCCCCTTCTCATCTTCCGACACAGGAAGAAGAGAAGCTGGGTTAAGAATAGTGCATCGTTTGATAGTGAGGTTAGTAGGGGTTAGGAGGGCTTTCCCCTGAGAGGGGTACCTTGCCTTGGATGTCCTGTTTTCGCAGGACCGTTCTTGCTGCACCGGTGTCAGTGAGGCAAGGGAGGGGATATTTTAATTCCTCTAGAAAAAGATGGATCTGGGCCGACACCGATTTGTCAACTTCCTATGAGAATTCATAGGAGTTACTTACCATGGTGGTCATAGGGGCGGAGGACTCATCAGGAATGAACTGCCACCGACCTTTAGGTAATTGGGGACAGCTCCTCCTCATGTGCCCCGTTTGGTGGCACTGGAAGCACCTGGGTGGGGGCCTATCCTTCCTGTGACCCAGATCCCTTGGTTTTTCGTGTGGGGTCTGGGACATAAGAACTTTGGCCTTGTCTTGTTTTCTTCTATCCATTTCCCTCTCTATTGCCGCAAGAGTGGAAAGGATAGCAGGGATAGACATCTCATTATATTCGGGTCGGGCCAGAACCAGCCTTTCCCGAATTTTAGTATCGATGCCTTCCAAAAATTTGGCCCGCAACAGAATGTGCGTCGCGGTCACCTTTACCCCTTCAGTTGGAGCATCAGGTCCAACTTCCAGATCCGCATCCAGTGCCGTCTGCTTGAGACGGCGCCAGAAGCAGGCGCTTTCCTCATTAGGACCCTGGGTGAGCTTCATCATGTCCGTAGTAGAGGTAGCACCATACATTTCTGGAAGCTTTGCCTTTAGCTGTGTACAGAACTCTTTGCCCCCTGAAGTCATCTCCTCATGCGTGGTTATAGAGCACCCTGCAATCACTGTACTGGCCACTTCCATGCCCACCTTTGCCCGTAGGATCTGTGCACAATCTGACCCGCTCATACCATAGCTGAACTGGTTTTGTCCAAACATTCGAGCAAATCCTCTCGGATTGACTCGATAGTCCGGGAGCTCAGCCAGAATAGTGCGGATCTCTGCCGGGGTGAAGGGGACATGCCAAACTACCCGTTCCCCTAAAGTCCGTTCCCCCCGTGCATTGGGAGGACCTTCAAATTGCTGCACCCTGACTGGATAGGCCTCGGTCCGGGAAGAGTGCAAGGGCTGACCCAGCATCATCGGTGGGCTTAGATTAACCACCTCGCTTACTGCACCTTCAGGTTTGAGGTCCCTCAGATCAGGGTATAGCTGGGGGGCAGGGGTCTGATCAGTGGTTCGTAGCGCTTTGATGCAATCCGCCCTGTTTTTTAACCGGGTGTCTATTCCCCTTGATTCACAGATAGTCTGCAAATCGGTTGTTGAGTAGGCTTCATAGTTGGAAACAGAAGGAGCTGGGGTGAAGCAGGGAGAAGGGAGAGGTAGAGGCAGAGGCTGAGGCATAGAGACAGAAGACACAGAAGGTATGTCAAGAGTGACGTCACTAACAGAAGAGACAGGTGCAGTTATACTTATCTCAGCCACTGTTGGTTGTTGGGGGACCCCAGCAGACCCTGATCCTGCCTGCCTTAGTAGAGTCAGCCCTGAAAGAGCTTCTTCCACCTCTGACACTGGATCCTCCTGTTTTATTCCCTCTGGAGGCCAGGTATACATCACCTGGTTCTTCCGGACAGACACCAGTTTATGTATGCCCTGCTTCCCTAATCGGATTGACCTGTGAAGCCATAGCTGTGCGATCTCTAGTTCTGACGCCTGCATCCGTGGTCCAAATTCAGAGATGAATTTTTCCCACCTCCATGCGTCAAATGTACCTTCCCGGGGAATTTCCCATCTGGTACCCTTCGACCATTTATTCCACCTTTTGAGGGGTTCTGTAGACTTCCCCCCCAAACTCACCTTCATCAGTTGTGCAGCTGTCCTTACCCTGAAGAGGGCTGGTTCCCCCTCTCTCTTCATGGACTGACTACTGCCCATCGTGACTAGTCACTGGTATATATCCCGCGTCCGGGTACCTGTTTACCCCCTGGAGCACTCGGTGGGATCCTACCGAGAGGCCTGATTCCACCACTTTCCCAGCACAGCGTAATTTATGTGATACTTATCGATCACCCGAAGCGCATCAAGTGGCGGTCAGACTGAGAGCACACCTCCCACTCCCACAGCGCAATTTGTGTGATCCTGACCACCCGAAGTGTTTGTGGTGACCAGGACTTCCCTGGACCGCCCACTCGCACAGCGTAATTTATGTGGTTCTCATCACCCACTGTGTTTGGCAGGCCACACCGCACAATGATGAAAGTGGCTTTTCTCTCCCTGCACACAGTAGCTAACACAAGTCAAAACAAAAAGAGGGGTTCTTGGATGTTACTTAGGGGTCACTGGTTGGGCAGAAACCTGCTAACTGACCTTTAGGAAATTTGTGTAAAGAAAAAAACTTTCCTAATACACACAGAAAAAAAAACTCTTTTCAACCTGAAAAACTGTTAAAAAGGACAAAGTGGATCCTTATGAAAAACACGGGACGTTTCACAGTAAAACAATTACACAGAGGTAAACCGAAAAACTGCGCCAAAAGTAACCTTGTTGCTGACGCAAAAATCACTCCTATCAGCACCGCTAAACGATCCACGTTATACACGCAATCTTTACTGCAACCACCTAGAACCGTTTACACAAAAAGTCTGCTGGACGTGAAACACGCGACACAGCAGCTTAAAACAAACCCGCTTTACAATAAGGAACTACTTTTAACAGGAAAAACACAAGAAAAACATAATCACTATACAAGAAATCTATGTGCAAAAACCCAGACTACACCGCGCTCATTAAATGTGGAACACGTGAAGGGAAAACTCGCTTAATACACTTTAAATTGGCTGGCAATACGCAAATTTAAAGCTAAAAGCAAACAAATGAAACTGTAAAAAATTTGGATTAAAAACACAATATGGGTCAAATGCATATAGGAAACTTCATGCACATTGCATAGAGATTACTGCACATTTGGTAGCCAACGAAATGGCCACCAAACAAAAGGAGTCCATGTGGTTTAGTCAAGAAAATGACCCCCCACAGAGGAGCACATGGCAGATACTAGAATGACCCCCCACAGGGAAGCACATGGTAACGCTAGAATGGCCCCCCACAGGGAAGCACACGGCAGCCTCTAGCCTCAAAATTGCCTCTTACATAAAACAGACGTTTGGACAGAACATACACTGGACAATTACACAACAATATGAAGCACACATACAACACAATTTGGGCACAATCACAGAACGGACATAAAACACCAACATATCACACTAACATGCACATGTAACAAAAAGGACCCCCTGCTGCATGCTTGCTGGGAGCAGTAGTACCACAAAACATTGTACAGACCACATAACACAGATCTTACAACAGTTAACAATTAACCTAAGCCTTTCAGCACTGTAATAATTACCTCACGTGGAGGGGGGTAAAGCAATCACCACAGTACCTACAACCCGCAAATACTTACCTAACACTATGCAACAACTTTTACCCACTAAAACATATACCCGTTTAATTTTTGGTTGGAAGATTTTTTAAACTTGACCAAATCCAGCCAACCAAAACCCCCCCCTCTGCTGCGTTCCGCAGAGACAAACCCTTGTCTTTCACCCACAAATCAAGAGTTTAGGACAAAAAATGAGGTCCTTGTTAAGCGGTATTTCTTGTTAGCTAACAGAGAGCGAAATCAGCCACACGAACACGCAAAAAGCGATCCTCTTAATGGCAGAGAGACCTGAAATGTGCCGGCATACTTTTTGCTAGTTCATGATGGCCATTCCCCCCTCATTCTAGGTTAGCTACGCAAGAATACGCGTTAGTATCCACCAGGCTCGCCAAACTGTCTTGGAAATTCGCTTTAACGAATTTCTCCTTACCGTGAGTACTCGCAGTTGGATGCGCAGAAATCCCCCATAAAGCTGTGCGAATCTCGCTTACCACGACTGCAGCCAAACTACACGATTCCTGCCCATCCAAATACTTTGGTTCTGTTTATTTGTAGGTGATGGAGCTCCGTTACCCTAGAATGATCACACGACACTCTAAGGCTGGTTGCAACTCACATAAGGGCCGGCTTTAGGCTCAGCTCTCTGTTTTTATTAAGAATACACACATGCCCCCCACATGAATAAAGTCAATCCCTCCCACCGAACAATACAATGGGGATTGCCTATACAGAGGATATACATTCCAATTGGAGCATAGCCTTTGCTATTATCTATCACTGGTCCTCCCCCATGAGTCTTCTGAGGTCAGCAGACTTCCTCCCCTTCCCCCCTATGAGCCATCTGAGGTCATATTTCCTGTCCTACTAGCTTCTATTGGTATGTAAAATTCTCTGCACAAGCACTCCCTAAAAATATCAGTCTGTACCTGGATGGGCCCGATACGATCTTTATTAAAACACATCCATCCGAGATACAGTTCAGATTAGTAATGGGTTGTAAGATATGCATAAGCCTACACGTGGAGTTCACACCGCTTGCGCATTGCGTTATGAAGCCCACGTGGTACCATGCTGCTGATATGTGGATACAGGCCCGCGTGATACTAACAGCGGCATTCGCATGGAATGCCGTGGTGGTATACATGCCGGTCTATAAGCGCAGATCTGCCATCTCATCCATTACCAAGCTGAGTACTGTAATACATACATTGTACATGCGCATGGCCCAATTGCAGCCTTCAGAGCTTTAATTAAGCCACACGAGAGACATATGAATAACACGAATATATGACACATTTAAAGTTCGACCAATAATACAAAATTTCCATGACACTATCTCCAGCTCCTGCCCATTACCAGACCAGAAAAGAGAGGGGAATCTCCATATCATATACACATGCGTATTATTAATACATTTCTGGTTAGTGCGCATTTCTAACTTTTGCACTGGGAATCAGCGAGCACCATTACTGGACTGTGATTTATTTATTTATTGATTTATTTATTCATTTGCTTTGGTTTCATTTATTATTTATATCTGCCCGCAATATAGTAACATCACACAGCGCTGCATTTTCTTTATATATATATTTTTTGGGACTTTTATGTGTTTTCCTTGAATGTTCAGCTGCTGACCATTGGAGCGCTCACTGTATTTTTTATACTTTCATGCATATGTTATATTTACCTGCTGTGTGCAGTGGTTTTGCACATAGCAGCTCCAATCCTTCTCTTTTGGGGTCCCCCGTCGGCAATCAAGGCTCCTCCTCTTTGGAAAGTGCCCCCATTGGGAAGCTCCTGCAGGCTCGTCCCTGAGCCCCTCTGCCTGAGCCCATTGACATAGACAACAGTGCTTGGCCATGCCCCCTGCTCCCTCCTGACTGTGATTGACAGCAGCAGGAGCCAATGGCTCCCGAGCCTATGAGGAGGGAGAGAGCCAAGAGAGACACTACTCTCATGCACAGCACTGGATCGAGATTGGGCTAAGGTAACTATAAAGGGGGGCTGGGGGGGGGATCCTGGACATGGAAGGCTTTTTCCCTTAATGCAGAGTATACTTTAGGGTCAACAAAGGTTGCTGCACCCCAGAACATGACCTTATAGTCATCCATGTTCTCATTTAGTATTTTGTTTTCAACCTTCAAGGTTCTCTAACAGGTTCATATCCTGAAACTTTGAACACATCCTCTGCCTTACCTTTGCAGCTTCTTTGTGTATCCTAGTAAAGAAAAACTAAAGAAAACAGAAGTAGGAGACCTTCGAATGTACAAGTTGAGTGTATATGGAAAATTTAGAGCTGAAGTCGTACCTATTATAGGCCAACATCATCATCAAGATACAAGAATTTTGGGGTACCTTAGATCCCCTCCTCAGGCTTCATACAAATTTCCTAACATAAAAAGATGATAATCACACAAAATACATTTACAGCACACACAAAGTCTGATATACAGTTGCAAGAAAAAGTATGTGAACCCTTTGGGATTACGTGGAGTTTTGCATGAATTGGGCATAAAATGTGCTCTGTCATCTAAGTCACAACAATAGAAGAACACAGTCTGCTGAACATAATACTACACAAACATTAGATGTTGCCATGGTTTAATTGCACATAACATGTAAACATTCACAGTGCAGGGAGGAAAAAGTATGTGAACCTTTGGACTTAATAACTGGTTGACCCTCCTTTGGCAGCAATAACCTCAACCAAACGTTTCCTGTAGTTGCAGATCAGACCTGCACAACGATCTGGAGTCATTTTGGACCACTCCTCTTCACAAAACTGTTGCAGTGTAGCAATATTCTTGGGATGTCTGGTGTGAATCGCTCTCTTAAGGTCATGCCACAGCATTTCAATGGGGTTGAGGTCAGGACTCTGACTGGGCCACTCCAGAAGGCGTATTCTGTGCTGTTGCAGCCATTGTTTTGTTGAATGACTTGTATGCTTTGGGTCATTGTCCTGTTGCATCCCCCATCCTCTGCGGAGCTTCAGTTGGCGGACAGATGGTCGTACGTTTTCCTGCAAAATGTCTTGATAAACTCTGGAATTCATTTTCCCATCAATGACAACAATCCAGTCCAGGCCCTGAGGCAGCAAAGCAGCCCCAAACCATGATGCTCCCTCCGCCATGTTTCACAGTGGGGATGAGGTTTTGATGTTGGTGTGCTGTGTCTTTTTTTCTCCACACATAGAGTTGTGTGTTCTTCCCAAACAACTCAATCTTGGTTTCATCTGTCCACAGTATATTCTGCCAGTAGTGCTGTGGAACATACAGGTGCTCTTTTGCAAACTTCAAACGTGCTGCAATATTCTTTTTGGACAGCAATGGCTTCCTCCGTGGTGTCCTCCCATGTACTCCATTCTTGTTTCATGTTTTCCTTATTGTAGATGTGTCAACAAAAATGTTAGCATGTGCCAGAGATTTCTGTAGGTCTTTAGCTGACACTCTGGGATTCTTCTTTACCTCATGCAGCATTCTGCGCTGGGCTCTTGCAGTCATTTTTACAGGATGGCCACGCCTAGGGAGAGTAGCAACAGTGCTAAACTTTCTCCATTTGTAGACAGTCTGTCTTACCGTGGACACATGAACATCAAGGCTTTTGGAGATACTTTTGTAACCCTTTCCAGCTTCATGCAAGTCAACAATTCTTGATGGTAGGTCTTCTGAGAGCTCTTTTCTGCAAGGCATGGTTCACATCAGACAGTGCTTCTTGAAACCAGTTAACGCAAAACAGGTGTGTTTTTTTTAAGGGCAGGACAGCTGTCAGCAACACATCCAATATCATCACACTGATTGGAGTCAAGGTTGGCTCACTCCTGGCTCCAATTAGCTTTGGGAGACGTCATTCAGCTAGGGCCTCACATACTTTTTCCTCCCTGCACTGTGAATGTTTACATGTTATGTGCAATTAAACCATGGCAACATCTAATGTTTGTGAAGTATTATGTTCAGCAGACTGTGTTCTTCTATTGTTGTGACTTAGATGACGTTCAGAGCACATTTTATGCCCAATTCATGCAAAACTCCACGTAATCCCAAGGGGTTCACATACTTTTTCTTGCAACTGTAAGTCCCCACAAATTTGATACCTCTTTACTCTGAAGATCTTGGTGGTCCAAGCTCTCCACCAGTCCTCCATCCATTTCACCAAGTGTAACGGATCACTCAGCAGATGTGTAGACCCAAACATCTACAGATGTCCACTAGTGAGTCCTGGAACATTGGTCTCCATTGACCTCCATCATGCTAAGGATGCCATCAGGGGCCCCTAGAACGCAATGCATAGGACAGGGTCTCAGGACATGGACCATATACTTACCTGCTAATATGCATGTGTATCGCTGGTCAGCTTTTAATACTTTTATACAAAGTTTTAAAATCGTTTTTGAACTTACCGGAGTCCTTTTTGCTTTCTCCATGTGAAATGCTGGTAGGACACAAAGGATTTGCAGCTTCTGGAGCTGCTTCAGATAGAGTTGGCAAACCTTTGCTGGATTCAGGTGGAAAAGAGGAGCCTTCTGTTTTATCACAGGTGGATGGTCTACTGATCAGCATCGATTAACCTCTGTACACTTTGGGATTTATCTATCTGGTGAGTGATCCATTGCACTTTTTTGGTGGAGGACACACACCTGTATCCAGCAAAGGATCGTTGACTCCACCATACTCCTGAAACAATATCGTCAGTTGCCAATCCTTCACGCATCCCACCAGTGTTTCTTGTGGAGAGAGAAGGGGGCCCTGATAGTGCAAATAATGTTTTTAAAGCTTTTTAAACAATATAAAAAAGTATAAAAAGCTGAGGACACATTTTTAATCCGTAACCATAGCCATATAACCCAGGGGCAGACAGTCAACTCATGGGGCCCCCCGGGCAATAGGGGATCATGGGGCCCCTGTTTTCTTTTCACAAACTCATAAACGCCTGAGTTTCCAAATGGTCAGTCCGCCCCTGATATAACCATATCTTCAGCTATTTAAAGCATGGTTCCAAGTCCCCGGTATCCAGCCAAACTTTCTTGGCTTATTTATATGTTTAACAAACCTTTAAAAACCAAACATATTGTATAGTTACAACCACAAAAAGAGAGGAAGTATAATTGTTCTAACAATTGTACACTACCATTGTTTTCTATATATTCCACATGTTCTCAATGATAACACCCTAATGATTATTTTTTATGAAGATGGCAGGAGCATAAATAAAGGGAGGGATACGGGGGTCCAAACCCTCTCAAGTGTACTGGCTGGCAGCTGCTTAAAGGCACTGGAGTCGCACAGCCCCATCCTTCTCCTGTTTCGCACTGTCGCCGACAGGATCAAATGACTGGAGATGAGGAGAGAACTGTGATTGGTTGCCGGACTATGACCATGCCCACCAGCTAGGAGGATGTATTGGGGGACTGTGTGTGATGCTGGAGGTCATCAGCAAAACCCATGGCAGGCAGAGAGAGGTGTCGGGAGACCACAAGGAAATAAGGAACAGTCCACATGGATGAATCGTGTAGGAGGTGGTAAGCTGGGCTCCATTGAGACTCTTTGTTGGGTTAGTGCCACTGCTACTGACCTCTGAGTTGTTACTGGTCTTACCAATGTAGCTGTCACGTGCCTGGTGGAGATCGAGTCAGAGAGGGGGCTTCTCTTGTACCTCTTGTCCAACACCCCTGGTAGAGATGACAAGGATTGTGGAGACTCAGAATATCACGAGGGTTCATGTAGCAGGTAGTGCCAGCTGAGGACCAGGAACTGGAACACGGTGACACTTACTTGGCAGACAGGAGTGTAGCCAGGACACAACCCAAAAGGTCATCAACAGCTGGACATCGAGGTACAGGGACATCAGTCAGAAACGGAGTCAGGATACAAGCCGGGATCGGTACACAGCCGGGCAGCGAGGTACAGGAACATCAGTCAGAGACGGAGTCAGGATACAAGCCGGGATCACTACACAGCGGGGCAGCGAGGTACAGGAACATCAGTCAGAGACGGAGTCAGGATACAAGCCGGGATCAGTACACAGCCGGGCAGCGAGGTACAGGAACGTCAGTCAGAGACGGAGTCAGGATACAAGCCGGGATCGGTACACAGCCGGGCAGCGAGGTACAGGAACGTCAGTCAGAGACGGAGTCAGGATACAAGCCGGGATCGGTACACAGCCGGGCAGCGAGGTACAGGAACGTCAGTCAGAGACGGAGTCAGGATACAAGCCGGGATCGGTACACAGCCGGGCAGCGAGGTACAGGAACGTCAGTCAGAGACGGAGTCAGGATACAAGCCGGGATCGGTACACAGCCGGGCAGCGAGGTACAGGAACATCAGTCAGAGACGGAGTCAGGATACGAGCCGGGATCGGTACACAGCCGGGCAGCGAGGTGCAGGAACCTCAGTCAGAGACGGAGTCAGGATACGACCCGGGATCGGTACACAGCCGGGCAGCGAGGTGCAGGAACCTCAGTCAGAGACGGAGTCAGGATACAAGCCGGGATCGGTACACAGCGGGGCAGGGAGGTGCAGGAACATCAGTCAGAGACGGAGTCAGGATACAAGCCGGGATCAATACACAGCCAGGCAGCGAGGTACAGGAACATCAGTCAGAGACGGGGTCAGGATACAAGCCGGGATCAATACACAGCCGGGCAGGGAGGTACAGGAACATCAGTCAGAGACGGGGTCAGGATACAAGCCGGGATCGGTACACAGCCGGGCAGGGAGGTACAGGAACGCAGGACAGGAGCAGAGTCAGGATACAAACCAAGGTCACAGTAGACAGGCAGAAATCCAAGGACAGGTTGGTCATGAACAGGTAAGCAGTTATAGAAGGTCAAGGCTCAGGTAAAGCAGGAACGAGCTGAAGACCTCTCAGCAATCCATCCATGTCAGAGTGAAGCTTAAATAGGTCATTTGGCGGCAGTGCTCATACATGTGCGCATGTTTTCTGCACACGCTAATACGTTTGCTCGAGTGTGACCATGCCTGTTTTGTATTGAGCTTTTGCGCAGAATTATGAGCATGCATATTAGTATGAGCATGTGCCAGCCTTCTCCTTCCAGCATGTACTGAGGTTTTCTTATAGTAGTCCTCTTTTGGGGGGGGGGGGGGTTATGAGAAATGGTTCTCCCCAGAACCTTCGCTAAATGGAAGAGTGGGATTGATAAAAAAAGTTGGGAGTGCCTCCACCCAGGACAGGGCCTCTGTGAACAGAGGGGATTCCCTTCCAGGGAAAACTAATCAGATATCGAATCCAAGTATTTGGGAGCAGAAGGGGGCAGGGTGGGGGGGCCACTATATCTACTGTATGACAAGCCATAGAAGGTGACAATTTCTTTCCTTCAACCCTTGAAAGAAATTCGCTCAATCCCCCCCATGAACACAAAGAGACTTGACAGGGGGTTCCTCCTGAGGAGCCATCCTGTTCTCCCGGCAGGAGACACAGTGACCATTGCCAATGGCTGTTATAATCACATGTAAATCGCATGTACAATCCGGCAGGCTGGTTGTACCAAAGTTGATCGATGCATTCAGCCTGCCCATATATGGTTCGAATTAAGGCCGGTTCAGCAGGAACTGTCTATGGTATGGTAAAGTGGTAGTAAAGTCAATGTTGTCATTTTTACCTACAGGTAATCCTATAATGAAGCATCCTGTAGGTACAATAAATATCTCCTAAACCAGCCTCTCTCAACCTTTTCAACGCAGAGGAACCCTTGACTTAACTTTCCGTTCTCAGGGAACCCCTACTAAAAATGACTATCTACAATTCATGGTACATCAGTGTGATAGTCAGAGGTAATAATGCTCCTTACATTGGGGGTCAGTGGGAAGAATGTCCCTTACATTGGGGATCAGTGGGAAGAATGTCCCTTACATTGGGGGTCAGTGGGAAGAATGTCCCTTACATTGGTGATCAGTGGGAAGAATGTCCCTTACATTGGTGGTCAGTGGGAAGAATGTCCCTTACATTGGTGGTCAGTGGGAAGAATGTCCCTTACATTGGGGGTCAGTGGGAAGAATGTCCCTTACATTGGGGGTCAGTGGGAAGAATGTCCCTTACATTGGGGGTCGGTGGGAAGAATGTCCCTTACATTGGGGTCAGTGGGAAGAATGCTCCTTACATTGGGGGTCGGTGGGAAGAATGTCCCTTACATTGGGGGTCAGAGAGAAGAATGTCCCTTACATTGGTGGTCAGTGGGAAGAATGCCTCTTACATTGGGGGTCAGTGGGAAGAACGCTCCTTACATTGGGGGTCGGTGGGAAGAATGTCCCTTACATTGGTGGTCAGTGGGAAGAATGTCCCTTACATTGGTGGTCAGTGGGAAGACTGTCCCTTACATTGGTGATCAGTGGGAAGAATGTCCCTTACATTGGGGGTCAGTGGGAAGAATGTCCCTTACATTGGTGGTCGGTGGGAAGAATGCCCCTTACATTGGGGGTCAGTGGGAAGAATGTCCCTTACATTGGTAGTCGGTGGGAAGAATGTCCCTTACATTGGGGGTCAGTGGGAAGAATGTCCCTTACATTGGTAGTCGGTGGGAAGAATGTCCCTTACATTGGGGGTCAGTGGGAAGAATGTCCCTTACATTGGTGGTCAGTGGGAAGAATGACTCCCGTGATGTCATCGGCGGCTTGGCCATTCAAGCAGCTGCAGCCCGCGAACCCAGAAGGAAGGCGGTGATGGCGCGCAGATGGAGGGCTTCATTCTACGGTAAGTCTTTTATAGCATATAGTAATATAACCAGCAGCTCGGTCTCCTCTTCAAAGAATCTTTATTGGCACACAACAGAAAATATACAATTCATAAAACTAACGCGTTTCGGCCAAAGCCTTCCTCATAACCTCAGGAATGCTATGAGGAAGGCTTCAGACAAAACACGTTAGCTTTTATGGATTATATATTTTCTGTTGTGTGCCAATAAAGATTCTATGAAGAGGAGACCGAGCTGCGGCTAAATCACTATATACCTTGAAGTGAATGTTCCAACCTGATCACCGGCTTTCCACTCCTACTTCTCCCACATAGCACAGAGCTTGGCTGACTTTTCTTTGCTATTGTGCTATTATATGATACATACAACACACTATGATATTCCCTTGCAGCAAGAAATGTTTATTTTTTTAAAGAGTTTATTACCACTTTAAAGTGTTACTAAACCCGGGACTCCGCATTCACTATATCCACTTTCCCGGACCCCGCATTCACTATATCCGCTCTCCCCGGACCCCGCATTCACTATATCCTCTCTCCCCGGACCCCGCATTCACTATATCCTCTCTCCCCGGACCCCGCATTCACTATATCCTCTCTCCCCGGACCCCGCATTCACTATATCTGCTCTCCCCGGACCCCTCATTCACTATATCCACTTTCCCGGACCCCGCATTCACTATATCCGCTCTCCCCAGACCCCGCATTCACTATATCCGCTCTCCCCGGACCCCGCATTCACTATATCCGCTCTCCCCGGACCCCGCATTCACTATATCCGCTCTCCCCGGACCCCGCATTCACTATATCCGCTCTCCCCGGACCCCGCATTCACTATATCCGCTCTCCCCGGACCCCGCATTCACTATATCCGCTCTCCCCGGACCCCGCATTCACTATATCCGCTCTCCCCGGACCCCGCATTCACTATATCCACTTTCCCGGACCTCGCATTCACCATATCCGCTCTCCCCGGACCCCGCATTCACTATATCCGCTCTCCCTGGACCCCCCATTCACTATATCCCCTCTCCCCGGACCCCGCATTCACTATATCCGCTCTCCCCGGACCCCGCATTCACTATATCCGCTCTCCCCGGACCCCCCATTCACTATATTCCCTCTCCCCGGACCCCGCATTCACTATATCCGCTCTCCCCGGACCCCGAATTTACTATATCCGCTCTCCCCGGACCCCGCATTCACTATGTCCGCTCTTCCCGGACCCCGCATTCACTATGTCAGCTCTCCCCGGACCCCGCATTCACTATATCCGCTCTCCCCGGACCCCGCATTCACTATATCCGCTCTCCCCGGACCCCGCATTCGCTATATCCGCTCTCCCCGGACCCCGCATTCACTATATCCGCTCTCCCCGGACCCCGCATTCACTATATCCGCTCTCCCCGGACCCCGCATTCACTATATCCGCTCTCCCCGGACCCCGCATTCACTATATCCGCTCTCCCCGGACCCCGCATTCACTATATCCGCTCTCCCCGGACCCCTCATTCACTATAAATATTTCAGCACATGGACTTTTGGGTGTTTTGTTTAAGAGTAAGGATAAGCACTATTAATTTATGCACCTATTTTATTTATTTTATGAGTGATTAATAATCTAATTTTGCGCTGTTCATTTATATTTATATTGTTTTTGTTTTCACGATTTGCACAGCAGCAGTTTTAGAGTGTTATTTTGAAAGTTTTGGCGCTGGAATAAGTTTTTTTGTATAAAACCCGCATTCACTATATCCGCTCTCCCCGGACCCCGCATTCACTATATCCGCTCTCCCCGGGTCCCGCATTCAGTATATCCGCTCTCCCCAGACCCCGCATTCACTAGATCCGCTCTCCCCGGACCCCGCATTCACTAGATCCGCTCTCCCCGGACCCCGCATTCACTAGATCCGCTCTCCCCGGGCACCGCATTCACTATATCTGCCCTCCCCGGACCCCGCATTCACTATATCCGCCCTCCCCGGACCCCTGCATTCACTATATCCGCTCTCCCCGGACCCCGCATTCACTATATCCGCTCTCCCCGGACCCCGCATTCACTATATCCGCTCTCCCCGGACCCCGCATTCACTATATCTGGTCTCCCCAGACCCCGCATTCACTATATCCACTCTCCCCGGACCCCGCATTCACTATATCCGCTCCCCCTGGACCCCGCATTCACTATATCTGGTCTCCCTGGACCCCGCATTCACTATATCCACTCTCCCCGGACCCCGCATTCACTATATCCGCTCCCCCTGGACCCCGCATTCACTATATCTGGTCTCCCACAGTACACAGAACATAGAAGTGCAATTATTTTAGTAAATATAAACTGCTAAATCCCTTTTCTCATCAGCAGTATATAGCAGTCTCGTTACTTCTATCAGTGTCCAGCTTAAAGCTTGTAGGAGTTTTCATTTTGCTCTAGGAGGATGCAGCACCCTTGACTTCTGTCTGAACAGTGCTGAGTGGCCCTGTGCTGATCATATGCATTCTCCCAAGAAAAAAAAACAAACCTCTAGCAATAAACATCAAAGTGAGCATGTGCAGAGCAACTCCTAAGGCTCTGTACTATCAGCTGATGGATTGGGGACAGTAGAAGGGGAGGATCAGAGAAGACAGGATTGTGATTTTTTACACAATGCGGAGGATTAACCCCTTAGGTTCCACAGTGAGTATAACAAGCATGCCTTACTGCCTCTACAGACTGATTGTCCTGTTGTGGGTTCAGTAACACTACGTTACCGTTCTCGCCCGTTCTCTTCACCACAAAAGGTCTTCAGTCTTCCGAGTGAAAAGAGACCAAAAGCTAGTATGAAAGAGCTCCTATTGGCTGGCTTTTCCCTGCGATGGACATTCATCATCTAACTGTATATTATTTACTAAAACAAATTTTTCGAAAATAAAAAATGGTACAACCTGTAATATGGAATTCATTTATGTGACATTTATGCTCCTCTCCCTCCACCAGGAATCCGCAGTGTGGTCTCTTTACCGGGAATCCGCAGCGTGGTCTCTGTACCGGGAATCCGCAGCGTGGTCTCTGTACCGGGAATCCGCAGCGTGGTCTCTGTACCGGGAATCCCCAGCGTGGTCTCTGTACCGGGAATCCGCAGCGTGGTCTCTGTACCGGGAATCCCCAGCGTGGTCTCTGTACCGGGAATCCCCAGCGTGGTCTCTGTACCGGGAATCCCCAGCGTGGTCTCTGTACCGGGAATCCGCAGCGTGGTCTCTGTACCGGGACACGGCTCTACAGAATCATACACAGAAAACAGAACATAGAGAACACAGAGCAGCCACCATCCTCCAATATCATCAATACATTTATTGGTAAACATGAAATCAATGTTGCAGATAATAACGATCAATAAATAGCAGACAATCAATCATTTGCAGACATCATACATGAGTATTATAGAACATTGTCAGATCATTTCCTGATGTACACAGCACAGCCGACGGACGCTGTCCGGGGGCCTCATTCACACCTTCCTCCATTTTTTTCTATTTGATCGCAGGAGAAAATTGATCTGGAAGGTATTGGGGGGTTATTTAAAAAATCTGGTGCGGCTCTACACAGCAACCAATCAGCTTTCAGGTTTTATTGTCAAAGCCTAATGCCGGCCATACATGGGTTGAAATTCGACCATTTTTTTCAATAAGCCCCCCACCCGCAGACCCCCAAAAAGACCGGCCATCAACATCGGGACAAGGTGGTTTTTTGGGGGGCCTAGATTTCCTCTATGTGAAGAGTTCTGATTTGGAGCCCCTCCAGTCCCCTCTTCTACAATGAAACTCCAACAACAAATCCTCCCCCAGGCTGGTCATGGAAGACAAGAAGCGGGAGTGTGTGCCTGGCTGCAGAAATGTACCGTGCCTGGCTGCGAGGAGAAGCACGGGGACCCCATGGAGAACATACAAGAAGCTCCTTCAGGGGTGACATCGTGATTGATGTTGGATCTGCTTCGGGGGACTTTTTTTTGTTTTTGTGAATGGGTAGCAATACCATGTACCCCAAACTCATTCACATGGAGGAGGGGGGGGGGGGGATCTGGTGGATATTGCAGATTCTGATAAGCCCCCCCACCCACAAATCCCCACGACCACCGGCCATCAACAAGGTGACAAGGTGCTTTGGGGGGTCCTCCAAAATCACCCCCCCCATGTTGGGGGCACGTTGCCTGGTATAGTTGTGGTGGATCTTCCAGATTCCGATAAGCCCCCTGCCCGCAGACCCCCACAACCACCGGCTATCAACATGGGGACAAGGTGGTTTTGGGGGGCCTGTATGGTTCAGGAGGGGGGGGAGCTCACTGATCCCCCCCTTCTCCTGACCTGCATGCTCAGAGAAGGGTCTGCTATGGATTTTGGGGGGACCCCCCACACTTTTTTTTTTAGATTTTGGTGTGGTTCCCCTTAAAATCCATACCAGACTCGAAGGGCTTGGTATGGATGGGAGGGGGGAACCCCATGCATTACATTTTTTTTGGATTGTCGGGCAATGCCAACAATTCTTTTGCCATTCAGCTGTTAGCAGGAAACCTCACTGACACCAGGAACCCCACTGACACCAGGAACCCCACCGACACCAGGAACCCCACCGACACCAGGAACATGAATGAATGTCTCACTACTAAAATACCATGGGTCGAAATTCGACCAATTTTTCCAATACGCCCTCCACCCGCAAACCCTCACAAGCACCGGCCATCAACATGGGGTCAAGGTGGTTGGGGGGGTGGGCCCTCTCAAAGCACCCCCCCATGCTGCGGGCATGTGGCCTGGTATGGTTCAGGAGGGGGGGCGCACACTCCCCCCCCTTTTCCTGACCTGCATGCTCAGAGAAGGGTCTGCTATGGATTTTGGGGGGGACCCCCACACTATTGTTTTAAAATTTTGGTGTGATGGGGGGGGGGTTCCCCTTAAAATCCATACCAGACTCGAAGAGCTTGATATGGATGGGAGGGGGGAACCCACGCATTACTTTTTTTTTTTTTGGATTGTTGGGCAATGCCAACAATTCTTTTTCCATTCAGCTGTCAGCGGGGAACCCCACTGACACCAGGAACCCCACTGACACCAGGAACCCCACCGACACCAGGAACATGAATTAATGTCTCACTACTAAAATACCGCATGACTAATGGCGGCCATACATGGGTCTAAATTCAACCAATTTTTCCAATAAGCCCCCCACAACCACCGCCCATCAACATGGGGACAAGGTGCTTTGGGGGGATCCCTCTCAAAGCACCCCCCATGCTGAGGGCATGTGGCCTGGTATGATTCAGGAGGGGGGGCGCTCACTGATCCCCCCCCATTTTCCTGACCTGCATGCTCAGAGAAGGGTCTGCTATGGATTTTGGGGGGACCCTCACACTATTTTTTAAAATTTTGGTGTGGTGGGGGGAGGCTCCCCTTAAAATCCATACCAGACTCGAAGGGCTTGGTATGGATGGGAGGGGGGACCCCACACATTAAATTTTTTTTTTGGATTGTCAGGCAATGCCAACAATTTTTTTTCCATTCAGCTGTCGGCGGGGAACCCCACTGACACCAGGAACCTGACACCAGGAGCCCCATTGACGCCAGGAACCCTACTGACGCCAGGAACCTGACACCAGGAACCTCACTGACACCAGGAGCCCCACTGACACCAGAAACCCGACACCAGGAACCCCACTGACGCCAGGAACCTGACACCAGGAGCCCCACTGACGCCAGGAACCCCACTGACACCAGGAACCTCACTGACACCAGGAACATGAATGAATGTCTCACTACTAAAATACCGTATGACTAATGCCGGCCATACATGGGTCGAAATTCGACCGATTTTTCGTCCAAAAAGCAGACCTAAGAATATTCGGCCAATTTTCGCTCTGTTAGCAGGTCAGTGGCACCGGCCGATTTTCGTGGTTCCTCCCCTTTCCGGTGATCGGGCGTGTTGGAAAATTTGTGAAAAACGACCGACTTCCGACTCAATGATGGTCAAATCGTACGATTGTTTTTCCTAAAAGAATATGCGCGAGCCGTGACCTGGAAGGAACAGAACAGTTTCGCCTGTTAAATGGGGTGATCTTTATGACTCGGTCGGACGATTTTCTATCAATGATGGCACCATCGGATTACCGAGCGAACGAGGGTCCTGTCACACGGGCGGTCCGTTTTTTTTTTTCTTCAGTTCAGTCACGTGTTTTCATCCATTTACATCCGTTTTTCATCCGTTTACATTGGTCTACATCTGTTTTTCGGAATACGACCCATGTATGGCCTGCATTACTGAAAAAGCTGAAGGTAGAAGCTGAGTGGCTATCATCAGGGCCGGGACAAGGGGTGGGCAGGAGGGGCGGCTTCCCTGGGCGCCAGGGGTGGACTGACAACTCATGGGGCCCCCGGGCAGTAGGGGATCATGGGGCCCCTGTGTCCTTGGCCAAACTCAAAAAAAGCCTATGAAAAAGGTACCAGGGGACCCTACTGACCTCGGGCGCTAGGGCAGTGCCCGAGTTTCCAAATGGTCAGTCCACCCCAGCTGGGCGCAATGGTTTACTACAGATATGGGGGCACCTTCCTTCTGATGGGAGTAGTGGCAGTGACTTTGACAAGCCAGTGACTGCTGGGCATATGAGTCCCCAAATCTTGCACATCATGAATGGGGGGGGGGGTGGAGCAGTTTGGCATCTTTGCCCTGGGCGCTGGATGACCTTGTCCACACATCGGCTGCCATGCACAGTTGCACCAGATTCTGAGTGCACCAGTTTTAGTAAATCTCCCCCACAGTGTTTGTTTTCTGCTTTTCTGCAAAATGTCCGTGCGTTTACATACAGATTATTTGACATGGCGACGCACGGGGAGCCATTCCAAATCCATAGATCCTCCAGATCGGAATCGGTGGGAATACACCCCATTATGACAGCAGCAAGCAATTACCTGTAGAACAAACCTGTCCCAAATGCTGAAGCTTTCGTTCTCAATTATTTATTTATTTTTTTCAAACGTTCTTAAATTCCGAAATGAAAAACAAAATTGCATCAAATTACACCAGAAATAAATATAAATAAATACACAGAGAAGGCAAAACGACGATGAAAATCTTTCCACTTTTATAAAGTCCTCTAGGCGGCATATCACAGAATGACTTCTTACTAAATAATTGTAACGTTTTTTTAAATTTTATTGTAATTGTTTATTTTGACCATTTTATTTGATTTTTTTTTTTACATTTTAAATGATTTCACTTGAAATGTTTACTTTTACATTCTTATTTTAATTATATAAATAGTTAAATATTTCTCTTTTTTTTGGCTCACTGCATCCCATTGGATGAATACGCAGCATATACGTCTAATATTACACATTTACACCTCGATAGATCAATAAATATTCCCCTGGATGTACAGGATCTGTTTGTTCTTCGTAGACGCGGACGATCTGATGAATAATTACAGTTTTATTACAGTACATTGGATACATTTTACTTAATACACGATTTCTTTATTTTTATTATTTAGAATAAATATGCAAAAGCTGAGATAGGAATATATATATTTTTTTAAAAGCTTAAATTGTATATTTGCTCAAACTAAAAGTTTAAAATGAGCCGGGTGGGACAAGGTGACAGGTTCCCTTTAAAGTCAACCACACCAGCAGCTCACAGTCGCATTTCCTTTGCTTCCCGGTCTCCAGGAGTAAAGAGAAATCCTGCAATGCTGAGCATGTGACTCGCTCCAACCCTTCCTCTAACGTGATTGGCTGATAGGCTCTTAGCGCTGTTCCTTCAGGCCGGGGAAAGCCCACCTAGAGCTGTTCCTTCAGGCCCGGGAAAGTCCACCTAGAGCTGTTCCTTCAGGCCCGGGAAAGTCCACCTAGAGCTGTTCCTTCAGGCCCGGGAAATCCCCCCCTAGAGCTGTTCCTTCAGGCCGGGGAAAGCCCCCCTAGCGCTGTTCCTTCAGGCCGGGGAAAGCCCACCTAGAGCTGTTCCTTCAGGCCGGGGAAAGTCCACCTAGCGCTGTTCCTTCAGGCCGGGGAAAGCCCCCCTAGCGCTGTTCCTTCAGGCCGGGGAAAGCCCACCTAGCGCTGTTCCTTCAGGCCGGGGAAAGCCCACCTAGCGCTGTTCCTTCAGGCCGGGGAAAGCCCACCTAGAGCTGTTCCTTCAGGCCGGGGAAAGCCCACCTAGCGTTGTTCCTTCAGGCCGGGGAAAGCCCCCCTAGCGTTGTTCCTTCACGCCGGGGAAAGCCCCCCTAGCGCTGTCCCTTCAGGCTGGAGGAAACCCCCCTAGAGCGGTTCCTTCAGGCAGGGGAAAGCCCACCTAGCGCTGTTCCTTCTGGCCAGGGAAAGCCCCCCTAGCGCTGTTCCTTCAGGCTGGAGGAAACCCCCTTAGAGCTGTTCCTTCAGGCCGGGGAAAGCCCACCTAGCGCTGTTCCTTCAGGCCGGGGGAAAGCCCCCTAGCGCTGTTCCTTCAGGCCGGGGGAAACCCCCCTAGCGCTGTTCCTTCAGGCCGGGGGAAACCCCCCTAGCGCTGTTCCTTCAGGCCGGGGGAAACCCCCCTAGCGCTGTTCCTTCAGGCCGGGGGAAACCCCCCTAGCGCTGTTCCTTCAGGCCGGGGGAAACCCCCCTCTAGCGCTGTTCCTTCAGGCCGGGGGAAACCCCCCTAGCGCTGTTCCTTCAGGCCGGGGGAAACCCCCCTAGCGCTGTTCCTTCAGGCCGGGGGAAACCTCCCTAGCACTGTCCCTTCAGGCCGGGGAAAGCCCACCTAGAGCTGTTCCTTCAGGCCGGGGAAAGTCCACCTAGAGTTGTTCCTTCAGGGCGGGGAAAGCACACCTAGAGCTGTTCCTTGAGGCTGGAGGAAACCCCCCTAGAGCGGTTCCTTCAGGCAGGGGAAAGCCCACCTAGCGCTGTTCCTTTAGGCCAGGGAAAGCCCCCCTAGCACTGTTCCTTCAGGCTGGAGGAAACCCCCCTAGAGCTGTTCCTTCAGGCCGGGGGGAAACCCCCCTAGCGCTGTTCCTTCAGGCCGGGGGAAACCCCCCCCTAGCGCTGTTCCTTCAGGCCGGGGGAAACCCCCCTAGCGCTGTTCCTTCAGGCCGGGGGAAACCCCCCTAGCGCTGTTCCTTCAGGCCGGGGGAAACCCCCCTAGCGCTGTTCCTTCAGGCCGGGGGAAACCCCCCTAGCGCTGCTCCTTCAGGCCGGGGGAAACCTCCCTAGCGCTGTTCCTTCAGGCCGGGGGAAACCTCCCTAGCACTGTTCCTTCAGGCTGGGGAAAGCCCCCCTAGCGCTGTTTCTTCAGGACGGAGGAAACCCCCCTAGCCCTGGGTAAGCGCCAAGTGAGTGTCCGGTCTTTAAAGGACAACTGTACTTTTGAAACTGTTGTCCTTTAAAGCGGAACTAAACCTTCCCTCATGCAAGAAAAAAAAATTTCAAATATATTTTAAAATTATTCTTCCCAAATATATTGACATATATTTGAAATGCTACAATTCTGTCCGTATTCTATATATATATATATTTATATTAATTCATAGTGACCTCCCGCAGCATATGGGTTACCCATAGGGATGAATGGGGACATTGGCGAGCATGCACAATATGAAGATGTTTAGGGGCAGGGTTGAACGGTGAAGATTGCTGGATGGAGGAGGAAGGTCAATATTTAAGCTGGTGGGCTGTATTAAGGGCCCATTCACACTTATGCAAGGCAATGTACCTGCCCTATGTGCAGTGAACTGCCATTCATCCTCTGACACCAATGATGGGACACTATTCCTCCCACTGACACCAATAATCGGGCACCATTCCTCCACTGAAACCAATCATGGGGCACTATTCCTCACATTAGTGCCAGGGCATTTCCTAATCCCACTAGCACCCCCAAAGCCTGAAGGACAGCTAACTGGTCCTTTGTTTAGAAAGTTTGGGGACCTCTGGCCTTAGCGGTTCCACCATTCCTTCTACGAAAACCAATGATGGGGCACTATTCCTCCCACTAACACCAATAATAGGGCACCATTCCTCCACTGAAACCAATGATGGTGCATTATTCCTCCCACTGACACCAATGATAGGGCACCATTCCTCCACTGAAACCAATGACGGGGCACTATGCCTCCCACTGACACCAATGATGGGGTACTATTCCTCCCACTAACACCAATAATAGGGCACCATTCCTCCACTGAAACCAATGATGGTGCATTATTCTTCCCACTGACACCAATGATAGGGCACCATTCCTCCACTGAAACCAATGACGGGGCACTATGCCTCCCACTGACACCAATGATGGGGCACTATGCCTCCCACTGACACCAATGATGGGGCACTATGCCTCCCACTGACACCAATAATAGGGCACCATTCCCCCACTGACACCAATGATGGGGCACTATGCCTCCCACTGACACCAATGATGGTGCATTATTCCTCCCACTGACACCAATGATAGGGCACCATTCCTCCACTGAAACCAATGACGGGGCACTATGCCTCCCACTAGCGCTAGGGCATTTTCTAATCCCACTAGCCCCCCCAAAGCCTGAAGGACAGATAACTGGCCCTTTGTTTAGAAAGTTTGGGGACCTCTGGCCTTAGCGGGTCCACCAATGGGGCACCATTCCTTCTATTAAACCCAATGATGGGGCACTATTCCTCCCACTGACACCAATGATAAGGCACCATTCCTCCACTGACAACCCTGATGGGGCACCATTTCTCCCACTAAAACCAATAATAGGGCACCATTCCTCCACTGACAACCCTGATGGGGCACCATTTCTCCCACTAAAACCAATAATAGGGCACCATTCCCCCACTGAAAACCCTGATGGGGCACCATTTCTCCCACTAAAACCTACAATGGAGCATCATTCCTCCACTGACATCAATGATGGGACATTATTCCTAGCTCTGACACCAATGATGGGGCACCATTCCTCCACTGACACCAACAATGGGGCACCATTACTCCCACTAAAACCAATGGTAAGGCACCATTGACACCAGTGATGGAGCACTATTCCTCCCACTGGCGCCAGGGCATTTTCTAGCCAAAGCCAAAGCCTGAAGGACAGCTTACTGGCCCTTTGTTTAGAAAGTTTGGAGACCCCTGGCCTTGGGGATCCCAGCGAAATATAATGTGCCAAAAATGTTAGAGGAGAGGGGTGGAGGCATTAAGCGTGCACAGCGTGAAGAATCTCTACAAGTCACATTGGGCCTGAAAAACCTCAACCCGAAGAAAGGACCAAGTCTGTTCTCCCCATAGCAACTACACATGCTTCACCTTTCATATTCCACAACTGCACAAATACAGCGAGAATTGGGTTGACGGGACAACACAGGCATCCCAGGACACCAGGGCCTTGATAAGACAAGGTTTGAGCGAGCTTCAGTGGGGCCATTTGTGGTCTCTGGGACAACCGCTAGGCTACCAACGTACATAGTGCAAACATAGACAATACTGCAAAGAGTGAGGAGCGTATGTAGCGTGCAGGATTCTGCTTCCACCAGATTTCCCATAGTGAGGTCACATTGACTCTTTCCATGCTCCTGTGAGATCCATGCCACATATCCCATCCATTCCTATAGACTGTCCACTGATGGGATGAATTAGAATTCCCCTCCAATCTCTCCATTGGAATAAAAGGGATTCTTTTACACGTAAGCAGAGAAGGTGAGCATCTGGCCGGGAGAGCTTGCAGCCCTTGCGCACCTCCCCATGGGATCTCGGAGAACCATGGACAGGGGGATGACCACACTTTTCTATAGGGATCCTGTACACAGGACCAGTGGTTTCGGTTACATGCTCAATCACAGTTTTTGTTTAAAAGCTTCAAGTTTCTATGACACCAATACTGAAAGCTATATTTTGATGCTCCTCGGCTTTCCTATTTATACACCTAAAGAACTAACAAGACGTTCAAGTTTCTCAAATAGAGTGTAGCAGCCATTGGCTGCTAGTTCAGTGTCCAGGGTCCTGTACCTGCTGAGTCGACTCCTGAGCCGGGACGAGAAAGTGGGAATTACAGGAGCACAAAGGAGCACCCATCCCACACAGCACCGACCCAGAACGTTCAGCTTCCATCAAACATCTCCAACTATACAGGGACAATGGGTTGTCCAATGTATCTTTTTTTTCTTATCTGAGTATTCAAACATTCATAACTTATCAATAAATACATGAATTCAGCTGAAGTACTCAGAAGGTCATTTGCCTGAGTTGTTAATTATATAAAATTTTAAATAACTCTTTAAAAGGACAATTTTGCACCAATCTGGCATTTGTGCATACAAGTTGGTGGGATGGATCATGATGGCTTCCAATACCTCTTGGGGACTCCAGCTGGAGGATCCACCACCCTGCCAGAATGGCAGCAGCCACTGCAAAGCCAAAGCACCATGTTGCCCCCTCCCTCCTTGATGCTCCCAGGACATGTGCCACGTGGCAGGCATGGACTTAAAGAAAAAGCCTCACTTCCATTTCCATTATCTATGTGCGATGTTCCCCCGGAGACAAAGGCCTACATGTACTTTGTCCCATCTTCCTACGTGCTAAGGTATATGTGTCAAACACAAGAAACCGAATTCGGCCCTCCAGGGAATTTCATGTGGTCCTCGCACCTCTACTGTAGCTGCGGCACCCCCCTCGTCTCTGCCCCCATCTTGTCTCAGCAGTCAGCAACAGAGAGCAGGACAGAACTCCTCTGAAAAATCCTGTGCTTCTCGGAGAGGCTCATTGTGACAGGTGTCACTTTGGGTGGGGGGCCCATGGAACACGGCTCACTTTGGAGAGGTGGGGAGACCCGTCTCAGCTCCCCATATCCCTCTTATGTGTAAGTCACCCTGTGCCTGTTAGGGGTGCAGGGTGAGATGTCCTGATATTGTATAGACATGTATAGGTGGGGTGGGGTGGGGGGTTGGTGATTGTTTAATGCCATGTGGTGCATCCCATTGTTCTATTGTGTGTCTTGCTTGGGAGCAAACTATTATGGGATGTATGTGTTTGTGTATTGGCTTGGTGGGGGGTGTTTCCGGTAGCCCTTCCCCCTGATGGGACTGTCTGTTGATGTGTTTCTTGTTGCTAGATTTGGTTTGCCCCGCCCTGTGTCATTATGCAGGGAGGGGAGAATTGTTCCCTTGAATGTATATATCTTGTGTCTCTGTTAAAATAAAGAAGTCTATTTCCTGATTTATTTCAAGTCTAGTCTCGTATGGTCAGCGGTGGTGTCCGTGGATCTGTGTTCGGACAGGGAAGTGGGAGTATAACGGAAATACCCTAGTGCAGTCAGGGTCCGGTTCCGTTACACTCATCTCTGCTCCCGCTCCTCCCATCTCAGCAGTTGACAGCAGAGATGAGGACAGAACTCCTCCTACAGAGCCTGTGCTTCACTGTGCAGTCATGAAGAGGCTTGACTCTGCCCCCCCCTTGTCTTAGTGGTCGTCGCAACGTGGAGAACAGAACTCCTCCTACAGAGCCTGCGCTTCACTGTATAGTCATGGAGAGGCTTGTCTCTGCTGCCCCTCTTGTCTTAGTGGTCATCAGCAACGTGGAGGACAGAACTCCTTCTACAGAGCCTGCACTTCACTGTGCAGTCATTGGAGAGGCTTGTCTCTGCCCCCCACCCCCCGTCTCAGTGGTCATCAGCAAAGAGGAGGACAGAACTCCTCCTACAGAGCCTGCACTTCACTGTACAGTCATTGGAGAGGCTTGTCTCTGCCCCCCACCCCTTGTCTCAGTGGTCATCAGCAAAGAGGAGGACAGAACGCCTCCTACAGATCCTGGGCCTCTCTGTGCACCCGCAGCACACCCTCATCTCTGCCTCCTCTGGTCTCAGCATCCAGCTGACTCCAGCCCTCCTCCAGACCCTGCAATTTCTGCTTCCCACCTCCGCCTCCAGCTACGTCCCGGCAGCAGCACGAGGTAAGGAGGAATGCACCGTGATGTAAGGGAGGATGGGGTACTCTTCACATTGTAGGGGCGCTCTTAACATCTGATGGGGTGCTGTGGACATCTAGTCTTACAGATACAACTGGCCCTTTGGGGACAACCATAATACTTATGCGGCCTGCAATGAAATGGCCTGTGGAACCCCCGGCTAAGGCTAGCTCTGAGGTTGGACAGGGCACTCCTCCATGGCCATCCAACAACGCCGCTAACAAGGAGACAGCTGCTTTGACAGATGGTGTATTCCTCTTTCTCCAAGCACCCTCCCGGTTGCCTGGAACTTTCGCCTGGAACAAATGAACTGACAAGCCCCCCCTTCACCAGCATTCCTCGTGAGATGCCTATCTCAAGCAAGTGCCTGGAGATGGAGAAAAGTGCCTTCTGTCAAAGCAACGGTCTCCTTGCTAGTTGCGTTGGTGGAAGGGTGCCCTGTCTGATCTGACCACTAGCCTTATACAGCACATAGGAAGATGGGACAAAGTACTACATGTACTTTGCCCTCGAGGAACAGAGCACATCGATAAAAGCTGAACTGAGACTTCTTCTTTACCAAGGTGCTAGGTCTACCTGGGCTTTGATACTCTGCCATCAATTGCTGTAGACGTTCTCCCTCCAAACATGAAGATGCCACGCTAAAACATGACCATTATTTGGAATCTGTGAACATTTCCCTGCAGGCCAGGACAAGGGGTGGGCAGGAGGAGCAGCTGCCCTGGGCACAGAGGAGCAAGGGGGCAGTGTATGGACACGGGGCACTAAACCAAATTTATGGCATGCATTAACAGTGTGGTAGGGGACGCAGTTCCGCATCCTTGCCCTGGGCACCAGACAAAGCTGTTCCGGTCCTGTTCCCTGCACATTGTACAGCCAAGTCGGACTGAGTGTTCACACATCCACACCCAACCTGCAAACCAACAAAAGGTGCTTGGAGTACAGTCTGAGAGAAGTGCGTGACATATAAGGTGCCCTTAGACAATAAAAAAAAAAACATTCTCGTGCAAATATTCAAGATGGCATTGGCATGTTCCATGTTTGTGCCTATGAAGAGGTAAAAGGGGCACTGCCAGGAATAATTCCACCCCGGCCAACTCCATAGTAGACTCTGGAATTGGTCTACAGACACAGGAACATTCCCCAATCCGGCTGAAAACACTAGACCAGGCAACTGGCAATAGCTGTCCCCATTGAACTGCACTTGCCCCTTATTTTGAAGACCTTTCAACTTTCATCCAAGAAGCTCCTTCAGCTATAATGAAAGGTAAAAGGGGCACTGCCAGGAATAATTCCACCCGGCCAACTCCGAAGTAGACTGAAGAATTGGTCTACAGACACAGGAACACTCCCCAATCTGGCTGAAAACACTAGACCAGGCAACTGGCAATAGTTGTTGTCCCCATTGATCTGCACTTGCCCCTTATTTTGAAGACCTTTCATCCAAGGAGCTTCCTCAGCTATAATGAGAAGTAAAAGGGGCACTGCCAGGAATAATTACACCCCAACCAACTTCGAAGTAGACTCAGGAATTGGTCTACAGACACAGGAACATTCCCCAATCCGGCTGAAAACACTAGACCAGGCAACTGGCAATAGTTGTCCAAATTGAACTGCACTTGCCCCTTATTTTGAAGACCTTTCAACTTTCATCCAAGAAGTTCCCTCAGCTATAATGAGAAGTAAAAGGGGCACTGCCAGGAATAATTACACCCCAACCAACTCCGAAGTAGACTCAGGAATTGGTCTACACAAACAGGTAAAATTCCCCAATCTGGCAAAAACCACTAGACCAGGCAACTGGCAATAGTTGTCCCCATTGAACTGCACTTGCCCCTTATATGTGCCGGTTTTTGTCTCCCTGCAAAGCAGGCATGTGCCGGTTTTTGTCTTCCTGCAAAGCAGGCATGTGCCGGTTTTTGTCTCCCTGCAAAGCGAGCATGTGCCGGTTTTTGTCTCCCTGCAAAGCAGGCATGTGCCAGTTTTTGTCTCCCTGCAAAGCAGGCATGTGCCGGTTTTTGTCTCCCTGCAAAGCGAGCATGTGCCGGTTTTTGTCTCCCTGCAAAGCGAGCATGTGCCGGTTTTTGTCTGCCTGCAAAGCGAGCATGTGCCGGTTTTTGTCTCCCTGTGCCCCTACCCAGATAAGGAATATCACGTATATATACACACACGTGATTTTGCACAGCCAGCCTGTACTGTAGCAGTTAAAAGCAGCAACTTGGATGAGTGGTAAAAAGTCTTCAACACTACAGAACAGGTCCAGCTGAACGTGACAGACCATGACCTCGATCAGTGACAACTTTCACAGACACAGAATCAGCCAAATGTTCTCCGACATCTGGGCTCAATGCTTTAAAGGGTAACTCCACTTTTGTGGGGAAACAAAATAGCAAATAAATAAAAAAATTATAATAATATAGCATTTACAACTGCGACACAAGTCACATTGTAATTGAAAGCTATTAAAAATGATCTTTCCTTTTCAATCTGCAGCGCTGTGATTGTCTGTAAAATGCAATATGGCCGCCTGGAGGAGTTCTGCACACAGACAGTATACAGAACCCCTCCCCAGAAAAATCATTTCCTGCTCGTGCAATCGGCTTACTGATTTTCCCAAAAGTCTGCACAAAGATACAAGTCTGTCATTTTTGGTGAGATACTCCCAACAGGACGTTACATCTAAAGGGATGCAGACCCTGCCACTTTCCTCATTGGAACCCTGAAGGTGATTGCGAATTATAAAATCACTCCCATTCATATTCACTCTGCGCATGGACACAGACAAACAGCTTTTTCTTCAGAATAACAAAGGCCGGCCATACATGGGTCGAAATTCGACAGAATAAGTCGGCCGATTTTCGATCTGTTAGTGGGGTCAATGGCACCGGCCCATTTTCGTGGTTCCTCCCCTTTTTCGGTGATCGGGCATGTTGGAAAATTCGTGAAAAACGACAGACTTTCGACTCAAATGATTGTCAAATCGTACGATTGTTTTTCCGAAAAGAATATGCGCCATGAGCCGTGACCTGGAAGACGCAGACGTTTCGCCTGTTATATGGGGTGAACTTTATGACTCGGTCGGCCGATTTTCAAAATAATTGATGGCCCATCGGATTACCGAGCAAACAACGTTTTCGATTTTCGGACAAAAATCGTTCGGAATTGGAAGCATGCATGGCCTGCATAAGGGAAGGAATCTGCAACTAAGTTTGTTAAAATCCCTGCGCTGTACATAGATCACCCAGAGGGGAATGTTTTTTTTTTCCTCAACAAAAGTGGAGTAACTCTTTAAGGTTTTTTTTTTTTTTTCAAATGAATGAACAGCAAAAATTAAGACCAATACACCCCAAAATCCAGCACCCGGAACGTTTTGCACAGGTCCCACAATGTAATGTCCTCCTGTTTGTACATTACGTAGCCTCCTCTAGACCAGGGTTTCTCAACCTTTTGGAGACCAGGGTCCTGTAACTTCTTTTCAAACCTTTTTATGCCCCAAAAATGAAGTTTATACTCACACAGTAAATGTATTGGGAACAAGTTTTGACATGCTGTAAAGCTTTGGATGGGACTGGGTGTCACTGTAGGGGGATGGGGAGTTGTGGAGGACTTGGTGGCCCTGCAGAGGCACTGTAGGACACTGTTAGAGGTTTGGGGGACCATCAAGGACTGGAGGCTCTGCAGCAGGCTGAGGGTCATTGGGAGAGGTTGGGCGGCACGGTAGTGGCTGGAGGCTCTCAGGGGCACTGTGGGTCTCTATGGAACTTTAGGGGACACTATGGTAGCTGGGAGGCACTGTGGGGGGTTGAGGGATCTGCAGCTGGCTGGAGGTTCAAGAGAAGGAGTAGTTGAGAACAAGTGCTCCATATCAGCCATTCTCAGCCAAGGGTGTGTGGAAGACTAGGGTTCTTCCAGAGGTTCTTAGGGGTTCCCTGAGCTGTGGCAGGTTGACTTCCTATCTGATGGCGCCTGCATGGTTCCTGGGCCAACGCTACGCAAAACCAACGGTATGACACAATTATCCATTTAGCTGTCTGTAAGGGTTGCATTTTTCCTACTGACCCCAAATGTAAGGGGACCTTTACATTAGGGGATCTAAGGGCACTGTGGGTCACTATGCAAGATTAGGGGTCACTATAGTAGCTGGGAGGCACTGTGGAAGGTTAAGGGATCTGTAGATGCATGGAGCTTCGAGAGGAGTAGTTGAGAACCACTGCTCCATACCAGCCATTCGCAGCCAGGGGTGCGTGGCAAACTAGAGTTCCTCCAGAGGTTGTTAGGGGTTACCTGAGCTGTGGCAGGTTGACTTCCTATCTGATGGTGCCTGCATAGCTTCTGGGCCAACACTACTTGGCAAAACCAGCAGTATGACCCAATTATCTATTTAGCTGTATGTAAGGGTTGCATTTTTCCGACTGACCACAAATGTAAAGTGACCTTTACATTAGGGGGCCTAGGGGCACTGTGGGTCACTATGGGAGGCTAGGGGACACAATAATAGCTGGGAGGCACTGTGGTAGGTTAAGGGATTTGCAGATGCATGGAGGTTCGAGAGAAGGAGTAGTGGAGAACCACTGCTCCATATCAGTCATTCTCAGCCAGGAGTGCGTCAAAAATGGGGGTTCCTCTAGAGGTTTCTAAAGATGCATGGAGCTTTGAGAGGAGTAGTCCAGAAACACTACTCCATATCAGCCATTCTCAGCCAGGGGTGCGTGGAAAATGAGGGTTCCTCCAGAGGTTTCTGAAGATGCATGGAGCTTCGAGAGGAGTAGTCCAGAAACACTACTCCATATCAGCCACTCTCAGCCAGGGGTGCGTGGAAAACGAGGGTTCCTCCAGAGGTTTCTGAAGATGCATGGAGCTTCGAGAGGAGTAGTCCAGAAACACTACTCCATATCAGCCATTCTCAGCCAGGGGTGCGTGGAAAACGAGGGTTCCTCCAGAGGTTTCTGAAGATGCATGGAGCTTCGAGAGGAGTAGTCCAGAAACACTACTCCATATCAGCCGTCCTCAGCCAGGGGTGCGTGGAAAACGAGGGTTCCTCCAGAGGTTTCTGAAGATGCATGGAGCTTCGAGAGGAGTAGTCCAGAAACAATACTCCATATCAGCCATTTTCAGCCAGGGGTGCGTGGAAAATGAGGGTTCCTCCAGAGGTTTCTGAAGATGCATGGAGCTTCGAGAGGAGTAGTCCAGAAACACTACTCCATATCAGCCGTCCTCAGCCAGGGGTGCGTGGAAAACGAGGGTTCCTCCAGAGGTTTCTGAAGATGCATGGAGCTTCGAGAGGAGTAGTCCAGAAACACTACTCCATATCAGCCATTCTCAGCCAGGAGTGCGTGGAAAATGAGGGTTCCTCCAGAGGTTTCTGAAGATGCATGGAGCTTTGAGAGGAGTAGTCCAGAGACACTACTCCATATCAGCCGTTCTCAGCCAGGGGTGCGTGGAAAACGAGGGTTCCTCCAGAGGTTTCTGAAGATGCATGGAGCTTCGAGAGTAGTCCAGAAACACTACTCCATATCAGCCATTCTCAGCCAGGGGTGCGTGGAAAACGAGGGTTCCTCCAGAGGTTGTTAGGGGTTCCCTGAGCTGTGGCAGATTGACTTCCTATCTGATGGTGCCTGCATAGTTCCTGGACCAACGCTACTTGGCAAAACCAGCAGTATGACCCAATTATCCATTTAGCTGTCTGTAAGGGTTGCATTTTTCCTACTGACCAGAAATGTAAGGAGACCTTTCCCCATTGAACCCCAATGAATATTTTTTTAGTTTTTTGAGTTCCCCGAGACTAGATTAATATTTTAGGGATCCCCCTGGGGTAAAAAAGGTTGAGAAAGGCTGCTCTAGATGCTGAAAAACTACAAACTTCCAGCTTGCCCTGGAACTGCAGTTCCTCAAAGACTAGAAGTTGCTTGACTGAGTGCAAATAAGCTTTGTATGCTGGGTTGCTGCGCCTGGGGTTGGCGCTCGTGCACTATTGCAAAATAAATAAAAACACAAAAAAACGAAAGATACAATTCTTCCAGGAGACGCAGATGGCCGAGCCCCCCCTGACCTGTACACAGCGCTCTTCTGGAGGCTCGCCAGCGGGAATGACACAGCTTCTATCTTACAGATCTGGAGCAGAGAACTACACGTCTACACTGGAGCCACAATCCTAAACTAGCTGCACTAGACCAGGCAGGGTCAGCACGTATAATGGGGGGGGGCGGGGGCCAGCGATGGACGCTACTGGTCTTTACTGTGAACCATCCCGCTCTCTGCCCTCAGCTTCTGGCTGCTGTTGTCGTTGTAGTCGATCCAGTGGAGGACCTCGTCCGGGAATTCTGGAGACTCCACCTGAGGACGCAAAAAAACAACAGGAACATAAACCATTGGCAAATAGCTGCCCTTTTGGAGGCAAAATGGTTTTCAATCCATTTTATTTTGCATTTATTTTTGAAATTGGTTTAGCGGTTTGATTGCTTTAATCCCTTCTCATCATAACCGGTATGGTGACACTGCCCTGTTGGGGGGCCATGCCCCACTCAACAGACCAGGGGTGCTCAAGCTTCTGAAGAGTGAGGGCCACTTACAGTGAAGGAAATGTGTATTTGCTCCCCTGCTGATGCTGAATGTTCGCCCCTCACACAGGAATGATCGGTCTAACAATGGAATGTTCGCCCCTCACACAGAAATGATCAGTCTAACAATGGAATGTTCGGTGTAACACTGAGAGACAGAATACAACAACAAATTCAGCAGAAATGCGTCTAACAAATGATGACGGATCTGCATGTTCATGAGGGAAAAAAGGATTTGATCCCCTTCACAAAACATGACTTAGTACTTGGTGGCCAATCCCTTGTTGGCCATCACAGAGGTCAGACGTTTCCTGGAGTTGGCCCCCAGGTTCGCACACATCTCAGGAGGGATTTTGGCCCACTCCTCTTGGCAGATCCTCTCCAAGTCATTAAGGTTTGGTGGCTGATGTTTGGCAACTCGAACTTTCAGCTCCTCCACATATCAGTCGGATGAAGGTCTGGAGACTGGCTAGGCCACTCCAGGACCTTAATGTTCTTCTTCTTGAGCCGTTCCTTTGTTGCCTTGACCGTGTGTTTTGGGTCATTGTCATGCTGGAACACCCATCCACCACCCATTTTCAATGCCCTGGCTGAGGGAAGAAGGTTCTTACCCAAGATTTGAGGGTACATTGCCCTGTCAATCGTCTCTTTGATGCGGTGCAGTTGTCCTGTCCCCTTAGCAGAACCCCACCCAAAGCAGAATGTTTCCACCACCATGTTTCACAGTTGGGATGGTGTTCTTGGGGTCATAGGCAGCATTCCTCCTCCTCCAAACACGGCGAGTTGAGTTGATGCCAAAGAGCTGGATTTCGGTCTCCTCTGACCACAACATTTCCCACCAGTCCTCCTCTGCATCATTCAGATGTTCAGTGGCAGACTTCAGACGGGCCTGGACATGTGATTTCTTGAGCAGAGGGACCTTGTGGGCACTGCAGGATTTCAGTCCTTGTCGGCATAGTGTGTTACCAATTGTTTTCTTGGTGACTGTGGTCCCAGCTGCCTGGAGATCATTGACAAGATCCTCACGTG
Source organism: Staurois parvus (assembly GCF_062004578.1). Lineage (NCBI taxonomy): Eukaryota > Metazoa > Chordata > Amphibia > Anura > Ranidae > Staurois > Staurois parvus. Next base: position 286,501 of record NW_028319338.1, read on the forward strand.
TAGTTCTGGGATGATTCCTCACTGTTCTCATGATCATTGACACTCCACGAGGTGAGATCTTGCATGGTGCACCAGACCTAGGGAGACTGACACTTGTTTTGTGTTTCTTCCATTTGTGAATGATTGCACCAACTGTTGTCACCTTCTCACCAAGCTGCTTGGCCATAGTTTGGTAGCCCAGTCCAGCCTTGTGTAGGTCTACCATCTTGTCCCTGACATCCTTGGACAGCTCTTTGGTCTTTGCCATGGTGGAGAGTTTGGAATCTGATGGTTTGATGGCTCCTGTGGACAGGTGTCTTTTATACAGGTAACACAATGAGATTAGCAGCACTCCCTTTAAGAGACTGCTTCTAATCTCAGCTTGTTACCTGTATGAGAGACACCTGGTAGCCAGAAATCCTGCTGAATGATAGGGGATCAAATCCTTCTTTCCCTCATGAACATGCAGATCAGTCATCATTTGTTAGACGCATTTCTGCTGAATTTGTTGTTGTATTCTGTCTCTCAGTGTTACACCGAACATTCCATTGTTAGACCGATCATTTCTGTGTGAGGGGCGAACATTCCATTGTTAGACCGATCATTTCTGTGTGAGGGGCGAACATTCCATTGTTAGACCGATCATTTCTGTGTGAGGGGCGAACATTCAGCATCAGGGGGGAGCAAATACGCATTTCCTTCACTGTAAGGTGATTTGGTAACCGGTCGCGGGCCACAATAAAAATGAAAAGGTTCAGAATTTCACATTTTTTTTTAAATTTTGAATAGCATAATGAGCATTTTCCTCCTGCAGTCGCTGAATGCCAGCAGGAGGGAGAGGAGGAGAAGTCAGCTTTCAGCGGCTGTTGGAGGAAAATGGAGAGGATCGGTTCCTGTATATGCCGCCCCCACCACCCCTCCTGTCCAGGTGTAAAACAGAATGTGACAGGGAGGCCGCACGGGTCCCCTGGAGCATGGTTGCCACTGTGACCCCTGATGCTACACCAGTGGTTGGGAGTGTGTGGAAAGAATAAAGCAACCAAATGCATGTACTCCTGCGCTGGACAGTGGACTCCACAATGTCAATGGGCTCTGAGGAAGAGGTACAACCTCGAAACGTGTCTGCCACCAGCTATCCAGAGGTCTACAGTCCCCCACCAGACCACTTTTAGGGGTTTTTGGACCACATTGCATCCTTTGTGACACTTTCCCCCCCTTCTTGTCTGGACACTTTCCCCCCTCCCCCTTCCAGTCCAGACACTCCCCCCCCCCCCCTTCCGGACACTTTCCCCCCCCTTCCAGTCCGGACACTTCCCCCCCCCCCCTTCCAGTCCGGACACTTTCCCCCCCCCCCTTCCAGTCCGGACACTTCCCCCCCCCCCTTCCAGTCCGGACACTTCCCCCCCCCCCTTCCAGTCCGGACACTTTCCCCCCCCCCCTTCCAGTCCGGACACTTTCCCCCCCCCTTCCAGTCCGGACACTTTCCCCCCCCTTCCAGTCCGGACACTTTCCCCCCCCTTCCAGTCCGGACACTTTCCCCCCCCTTCCAGTCCGGACACTTTCCCCCCCTTCCAGTCCGGACACTCCCCTCCCCCCCTTCCAGTCCGGACACTCCCCCCCCCCTTCCAGTCCGGACACCCCCCCCCCCCCCTTCCAGTCCAGTCCAATTTTCAGCTTTCAGCGCTATCACACTTTGAATGACAATTGCGCGGTCATGCAACACTGTACCCAGAGGAATTTTTTAGCATCTTTTGAGACAGATAAAACTTTATTTTGGTGGTATTTATTCACCGCTGGGATTTTTATTTTTTTTTGCGATATAAATGAAAAAGTCCAAAAATTTTGAAAAAAAGTGTTTTTCTTATAAAATTTTGCAAATAAATAATATTTCATAATAAATCTTGGCCAAAATGTATTCAGTTATCTTTTTAGTAAAAAAAAATAACCCAAATTAGTTTATAACCAAAAATTACAATTTTTCAAAATTGTTTTTTACATTTTTATTTATTTATTTTTTTTACATACTGTCACCCTAGCAGTAGTATCACCATGGTGACACTGCACTACTTGTGGGGGGTGATGAAGATTTTTTTTTTTTACACTGATTGCTTTTACACCCATAAAGGCTGTAAAAGCAATCATTTCTCCTTCTCTCTGGCTGCATTCTTGCAGCCATTGAGAACTACTGTGAAAGCTGTGATTGGCCACAGCTTGTCACATGGTACAAGGCTGATGTGAATAGCCCTGTACCATGTGATCTCTGTGATCATTCATAGATTTCACACGTAGTAAGCAATAATGTCAGAAGTGACATCTTGCTTACTACTCTTCATGTGATCACTGACTGGCCAATCAGTGATCACATGATCGGGACCTCGTACAGAGGTCCCGTACAACGATCGGTGTTCTGCTGTGTCCTGAAGGACACAGCGGGCACGGGATCGTGGTGCTGCGCGCTCCCAGGGAGAACGCACAAGCAGGGAGGACATTTATAAACTGCCACCCGCCCCTGCACTGCCACCATCTGGCCGTTTATATACATGGGCCGGACGGGAAGTGGTTGAAGGTAATGCACTAGGCCCGTGCCCCCCCATGGGAGTGTGTGGTAAAAACAGGCCTCAACTATGGATGTGAAGGAGCTCTTAGTGTCCTGAGCCCCCTATAAGAGACTGCTTTCACACTGAACAGCTGCGGTTTACCTGCACCCTGGGCACCTGGAGCATTCTTGGAGGTTAGCTGCGCTTTGCCATAGACTTCTATTTGGAATTTTTGAAGAACATTCATAGAGAATGTATAAAGATGTCCATGTCTGGAGTTCCCCCCTAAAGTACCTCACATCCCTGTTCCCCGACTCACCTTTCTTTTGCACATGCTTTGCACCACTTTGTCTGGAGTGTTTCCTATGATGTGCTGCCGACTCAGCAGAACGGCGCAGACAAAGCCATCGTTTGGTGCCACGAAGCGTTGTTCCACATAGAAGGCCTTGTCATCCCAGCAGAGCAGACGGGTGCGGATCTCAAACATCTCAAAGAGGCGCAGCGAGCGCCGATAGCGGACGGTGCAGGCGGCCATCACCATGCCGGCCCCCAGCCCGTGTATGGCTCCGAACAGGCCGCTGCGGGTGAAGTAGGACAATCTGGCGAAGTCGGCCTCCCGGAGGTAGCGGGAATTGTTCATGTGAAGGAGGAAGTCCAGGTCATGGGGCAGAACCAGACCGGAGAACGCGTGTTCCTTCAGCAGATCCTTCACCACGGGCTGCAGGCGAGCTCTCAGGACTGAGAAGAAAGCGCGGAAGAAATACCAGACATCCAGCAAGGAGAACAAGGCGGCGGTCAGGCCGAGGAGGGAAACCACGAGCCACATGGCCTCAACCTCAGGGCTTGCAGGTCACGGAAGATCTGCAGGAGAAGACAAGAACTTAGAAACAGACAATCCCACCACTGGCCATGACCAGAGAATAGGTGCAGGTACTCCTCCCATCCAAGCCACCACTTGTATCCCTTGTATCCGTCCCCCACCCCCACCATGTACTGTCCCCTACTCCCCCCCCCCCCCCATGTACTGTCCCCTACTCCCCCGCCCCCATGTACTGTCCCCTACCCCCCCTGTACTGTCCCCTACTCCCCCCTCCTGTACTGTCCCCTACCCCCCCCCCCCATGTACTGTCCCCTACTCCCCCCCCCCATGTACTCATGTACTGTCCCCTACTCCTCCCCCCCCCCATGTACTGTCCCCTACTCCCCTGCCCCCATGTACTGCCCCCTACCCCCCCCTGTACTGTCCCCTACTCCCCCTCCCCCCATGTACTGCCCCCTACTCCCCCGACCCCATGTACTGTCCCCAACCTCCCCCCCATGTACTGTCCCCTACTCCCCCTCCCCCCATGTACTGTCCCCTACCCCCCCATATACTGTCCCCTACTCCCCCTCCCCCCATGTACTGCCCCCTACTCCCCCGACCCCATGTACTGTCCCCAACCTCCCCCCCATGTACTGTCCCCTACTCCCCCTCCCCCCCATGTACTGTCCCCTACTCCCCCTCCCCCCATGTACTGTCCCCTACCCCCCCATATACTGTCCACTACTCACCCCCCCCCCCATGTGCTGTCCCCAACCTCCCCCCCCCCATGTACTGTCCCCTACTCCCCCCCCAATGTACTCTCCCCTACCCCCCCCCCCAATGTACTGTACCCTACCCCCCCAATGTACTGTCCCCTACCACCCCCCCCTCCCCCATGTACTGTCCCTTTTAGAGAGAGAATACAGAAACAAGTATCATTTTGTGGTGCTAAGGTTTTTGTTTTTGGAATGTGTTCATGATAAAAAGAAAAGCAGTAATATAGATCCCCTGCAGCAAGAAAGAATAAACCCCCCCCGCAACAATAGGCCCCCCAACAATAATAAACCCCCGCAACAATAGACCCCCCCAGCAATAATCACTCCCAGCAACAATAGACTCGCTGGGCAATATACCCCCCCAAGCAACAATAGACTCACCGAGTAATATTTCCCACCAGCAACAATAGACCTCCCCACAGCAATAACAATCCCCCAGCAACAATTGACCCCCCTACAAATAATACCCCCCCATCCCAGCAACAATAGTCCCTCAGCGAAAATAACCCCCCAGCAACAACAGACCCACCCAGCAATAATAATCCCCCAGCAACAATTGACCACTTACCAATAATACCCCCTCCCCCCATCCCAGCAACATTAGACCCCCCCAGCAATAATAACCCCCCAGCAACAAAACACCCCCATAGCAATAGTAGTACCCCAGCAACAATAGACTCCCCAGCAATAATAATCCCCCAGAAACATTACCCCCCCCCCCCCCGTAACAATAAACCTCCCTGCAACAATATCCCGCATGACAATAGATCCACCCCAATAACAATAGACCTCCAGAGCAATAATGATCCCCCAAGGAACAATAACCCCCCATAACAATAGATCCACCCCAGCAACAATACCCCCTGTAACAACAAACCCCCCAGCAACAGTACCCCCCATAGAAATAAATCCACACCAGCAACAATAGATCCTGCAGCAACAATACCCCATAACAATACCCCCCATAATAGATCCACCCCAATAACAGAAGATCCCCAGAGCAATAATAATCCCCCAAAGAATAACCCCCGTAACAATAGATCCACCCCAGCAACAATACCCCCTTAACAATACCCCCCATAATAATAGATCCATGCCAATAACAATAGTGACCTCAATGCAAACCCACAAGCCCATAGACTTCAATGCAAAAAACACCCCTCTAGTGACTTCAATGCAACATCGTGTCCCCATAGATTTTCAAAAATGCCCCCCTAGTGACTTTAATGCAAAATCGCAAGCCCATAGACATCAATGCGAACACACCCCCTAGTGACCTCAGTGCAAAACTGCATCTCCATAGACTTTCATACAAAAAACGCCCCCTAGTGACTTCAATGCAAAATCACAAACCTATAGACTTCAATGCAAAATTGCAAGCCCATAGACCAACAGTGTCCTCACCAACATTGACGACATCCACAGTGACCACACCCACAGTGACCACACCAAGAACTGGACGTCCCTCCAAAATGGAGGAAAAGACGTGAAGAAAACTGGTCTGGGAGGCGGCCAAGAGGCCTACAGCAACATGAAAGGAGTTGCAGGAACATCTGGCAAGTCCTGGCTGTGTGGTCCATGTGGCACCGATCTCCCGTGTTCTTCATATGTCTGGGCTATGGGGTCGAGTGGAAGACGGAAGACTTCTCTTACGAAGAAAACCATCCACGCCCGGCTACATTCTGCAACAACACATCTGAAGTCTCCCAGAAGCATGCAGGAAAATGTGTTCTGGTCTGATGACACCAAGGTTGAACGTTTTGGCCATAATTCCAAAAGATATTGTTGGCGCAAAAACAAAAAGAACACCATACCCACTGTGAAGCATGGTGGTGGCAGCATCATGCTTTGGGGCTGTGTTTCTTCAGCTGGAACTGGGGCCTTAGTCCATGTAGAGGGAATTATGATCAGGTCCAAATCCCGGTCAATATCGGCACAAAACCTTCCGGTTTCAAGAAGAGGAACTTCATCTTTCAGCATGACAACCATCCAAAGCATCCATCCAAATCCACAAAGGAATGGCTTCACCAGCAGAAGAGGAAAGTTCTGGAATGTCCCAGCCAGAGCCCAGACCTGAACCCGATGGAAGATCTGTGGGGGGATGTGAACAGGGCTGTGTGCAGGAGATGACACGCAATCTGACAGAATTGGGGTGTTTTTGCAAGGAAGAGCGGGCAAATATTGGCGAGTCAGGATGTGCCGTGCTGATAGACTCCTCCCCAAAGAGACTGAGTGCCGGAATCACATCAAAAGGGGCTTCAACAAAGGATGAGCGTAAGGGTGTGAACACTTATGCAACCAGATTATTTTAGTGTTTTAGGTTTACTTCCCTCCACCTAAAATATTTCAGGTTGTTGTTCAGCCGAGTTGTACAGTTTGTAGGTCACATTGAAGGTGGAAAAGTTCTGAAATGATTTATCTTTGTCTCATTTTTTTACATCACAGAAACCCGACATTTTAAGGGGGGGGTGTGAAGACTTTTATATCCACTGTCTCTCTATATATATACATTGTATCATTGAATATACATGACTGACTGACCTGGAGTTCGGGGTACAGGCATGCGATCCTCACAGTGACGCAGCTGGAGGGGGAAATGACACGACTCATCTCAGCCCAACCAATCAGAGATCACCATCAGTACAGAGACTTCTGATTGGCTGCACCCAGGGGCGGACTGACCATTTGGGAACTCTGGCACTGCCCGAGGTCAGTAAGGGGCCCCATGAGATGCCCCTGGTACCTTTCATAGGCTTTTTTGGGTGTGGTTTCAGTGTGGGCGAGGACACAGGGGCCCCATGATCCCCAATTCCCTGGGGGCCCCATGAGTTGTCAGTCCGCCCCTGGCTGCATCTATGACATCATTATCATGGATCTGTGTTCTGGAATGAGCCCCGATATCCTGCAGTTCCGGATGTCCTACCAGTGGGAGGCGGCCCCCCCGGTGGGGAATACAATGTATCCAATTATTGTTACAATGTTATCTCGGATATCATCGCTTCCTGCTCCCCCCTCCCCCGCTCACTGCACGCCCATCCTGGATCACACGGCTGCGACTTGTCATGCGATTTCACCATTGCGATTCGTTCGCATCAAAAGTCACAACCTAATGCCTGGGACGGAGCTCTTCCAATCGGCGCGACTCTGGCAGCGATATTGAAAGTAGTTCCCGCGCTATTCTCGGTGATTCCGGGTGCGACTCGCATCGACATCTGTGCGTGAGAAATCACGCCGGGCCCGCGGCTCTGAAATCACGCCGGGCCCGCGGCTCTGAAATCACGCCGGGCCCGCGGCTCTGAAATCACGCCGGATCGCAGCTCTGAAATCACGCCGGGCCCGCGGCTCTGAAATCACGCCGGGCCCGCGGCTCTGAAATCACGCCGGATCGCGGCTCTGAAATCACGCCGGGCCCGCGGCTCTGAAATCACGCCGGATCGCAGCTCTGAAATCACCCCGGGCCTGCGGGTCTGAAATCATGCCGGGCCCGCAGCTCTGAAATCACGCCGGATCGCAGCTCTGAAATCACCCCGGGCCTGCGGCTCTGAAATCACGCCGGGCCCGCGGCTCTGAAATCACGCCGGGCCCGCGGCTCTGAAATCACGCCGGGCCCGCGGCTCTGAAATCACGCCGGGCCCGCGGCTCTGAAATCACGCCGGGCCCGCGGCTCTGAAATCACACCGGACCCGCGGCTCTGAAATCACGCCGGGCCCGCGGCTCTGAAATCACACCGGACCCGCGGCTCTGAAATCACGCCGGGCCCGCGGCTCTGAAATCGCGCTGCTCCAAGTGAAGAGGTTTCAAACTCGCATTTGGTATGAACCCCGGGAGGTATCGATACAAAACGTGGGGGGTACAGGGACCCCGAAATACTGAGCATGTCACAGAGGGCAGCACAGTGGCTGAGTGGTTAGTTCTTCTGCCTGGCAGTACTCGGGTCGTTGGTTCAAATCCCAACCATGGCACCACCTGCCTGGAGTTTGCATGTTCTCCCTGTGCCTGCGTGGGTTTCCTCCGGTTTCCTTCCACACTCCAAAGACATGCTGGTAGGTGAATTGTCTAAATCGGGGGCGGGGACTGATGTGAATGTACAATATATATATAAATTGCTGCGTACATTGATGGCAATATATAAGTACCTGAAATAAATAAATAGGTACAGGGGGTCAGATTCTGCACCCCCATACTGATCTGCCTTCTCCCCACTGTACCCCCACAGTGCTCCCTACTGTACCCCCACAGTGCTCCCTACTGTACCCCCACAGTGCTCCTTCACTGTACCCCCACAGTGCTCCTTCACTGTACCTCCACAGTGCTCCCTACTGTACCCCCACAGTGCTCCCTACTGTACCCCCACAGTGCTCCCTACTGTACCCCCACAGTGCTCCTTCACTGTACCCCCACAGTGCTCCTTCACTGTACCCCCACAGTGCTCCTTCACTGTACCTCCAGTGCTCCCTACTGTACCCCCACAGTGCTCCCTACTGTACCCCCACAGTGCTCCCTACTGTACCCCCACAGTGCTCCTTCACTGTACCCCCACAGTGCTCCTTCACTGTACCCCCACAGTGCTCCCTACTGTACCCCCACAGTGCTCCTTCACTGCATCACCACACAGCACCCTACTATACCCCTGCGACACCCCCATACTGCTCCCCACTGTACCCCTACAATGCTCCTTCACTGCGCTCCCTACTGCACCCCCACACTGCTCCCCACAGTGCCTCACCCGAAGGTCCCCCCCCCGTACTCAGAGATGAATGGACGAACCTCTCCGGTGATCTTCCTGCCGCCTGACTGACATTTACCCCGGGAGCCAACCATCCGCACAGCCGGCGGGGGGAGCCAGCACACATGGAGAGGATTTCCTTCTCACCCCGGACACACCCACCCCTCCGATCTCACCCGTCATCATTTATAATCTCCGCCCTCCATACACCCACATCTATACCGCCGGGTGGGGGGCCAGGCTGGACATGTGCTCTCACCAGCCCCCCCTATACTCCGCTGAGATGGAATCTTCCGTTACCTAGTATTTCAGCTGAGTCCACAGATCGGACTGAACCATTCCGGGCCGGGGGGGTGTCTCTTAAATATATAAGTTCATGTACCTCCTCAGCCGTGTGTGTCCCCTCCCCCCTCACCCCTCCACCATTCTCATAGACAACCTCACCCCCGGTGATCCCACCACAAAGATCAGGCACTTCCTGTTGTAGGGTGACAACGCTCTGCCCATCACCCAGTTGTCCCTCTGTGTTGTCACCCTGTCACACTGGCTTCCAATGGAGTCTACAAGGGCCCAGTTTTGTCACCATCAGGAATCCCGCCCTGGGAAAGGCCACCATCACCTGAGACAGGCCGTGGCTGCGGGAGATCAGCAGAACAAAGTACTAAAAACAGATAAAAGCAGAAATGTATGAAATAAAAAAGGAAATAAACAGAGAAGAATTCGTGTCACCCAGCCGGGGTCACCAAACTACACACTGCGGGTCACCCCCTGCATGACTCTATACAGCCTGTCATGTAACGGGGGCTCTGATGGGGATACTAATGTAAGGGGGGGGGGCTCTGATGGGGATACTAATGTAAGGGGGGGGGGGCTCTGATGGAGATACTGATGTAAGGGGGGACTCTGATGGGAATACTGATGTAACGGGGGCTCTGATAGGGATACTGATGTTACGGGGGGGCTCTGATGGGGATACTGATGTAACGGGGGCTCTGATAGGGATACTGATGTTACGGGGGCTCTGATAGGGATACTGATGTTACGGGGGCTCTGAAGGGGATACTGATGTAAGGGGGGCTCTGATGAGGATACTGATGTAAGGGGGGCTCTGATGGGGAGACTGATGTAAGGGGGGGCTCTGATGGGGAGACTGATGTAAGGGGGGCTCTGATGGGGATAGTGATGTAAGGGGGGGCTCTGATGGGGATAGTGATGTAAGGGGGACTCTGATGGGGAGACTGATGTAAGGGGGGGCTCTGATGGGGATACTGATGTAAGGGGGGCTCTGATGGGGATAGTGATGTAAGGGGGGGCTCTGATGGGGATACTGATGTAAGGGGGGGCTCTGATGGGGATACTGATTTAAGAGGGGGCTCTGACGGGGATACTGATGTTACGGGGGCTCTGACGGGGATACTGATGTAAGGGGGACTCTGACGGGGATACTGATGTAAGGGGGGGACTCTGACGGGGATACTGATGTAAGGGGGACTCTGACGGGGATACTGATGTAAGGGGGAGACTCTGATGGGGATACTGATGTAAGGGGGACTCTGATGGGATACTGATGTAAGGGGGGCTCTGATGGGGGTACTGATGTAAGGGGGACTCTGATGGTGATACTGATGTAAGGGGGGACTCTGATGGGGATACTGATGTAAGGGGAGACTCTGATGGTGATACTGATGTAAGGGGGGACTCTGATGGGGATACTGATGTAAGGGGGGACTCTGATGGGGATACTGATGTAAGGGGGACTCTGATGGAGATACTGATGTAAGGGGGGACTCTGATGGGGATACTGATGTAAGGGGGGGACTCTGATGGGGTACTGATGTAAGGAGGGACTCTGATGGAGATACTGATGTAAGGGGGGACTCTGATGGGGATACTGATGTAAGGGGGGACTCTAATGGGAATACTGATGAAAGGGGGGACTCTGATGGGAATACTGATGAAAGGGGGGGGGGCTCTGACGGGGATACTGATGTAAGGGGGGGGGGCTCTGATGGGGATACTGATGTAAGGGGGGGGACTCTGATGGGGATACTGATGTAAGGGGGGACTCTGATGGTGATACTGATGTAAGGGGGGACTCTGATGGGGATACTGATGTAAGGGGGACTCTGATGGTGATACTGATGTAAGGGGGGACTCTGATGGGGATACTGATGTAAGGGGGGGGACTCTGATGGGGTACTGATGTAAGGGGGGACTCTGATGGTGATACTGATGTAAGGGGGGACTCTGATGGTGATACTGATGTAAGGGGGGGACTCTGATGGGGATACTGATGTAAGGGGGGGAATCTGATGGGGTACTGATGTAAGGAGGGACTCTGATGGAGATACTGATGTAAGGGGGGACTCTGATTGTGATACTGATGTAAGGGGGGACTCTGATGGTGATACTGATGTAAGGGGGGGACTCTGATGGGGATACTGATGTAAGGGGGGACTCTGATGGTGATACTGATGTAAGGGGGACTCTGATATAAGGGGGACTCTGATATAAGGGGGGACTCTGATATAAGGGGGACTCTGATGTAACGCTCCTCAAACACCTATGGAAATGACACTAGGGGCCGCACACAGCGCTGTTCACATTGGCAAAACATGAAACTTGTGACCGAAGGACTAGCCAATCTGAAACCGGCTGTCACGTGGGTAACAATGCCACGCCCAGCTGCACCCTGCACACCCATTGTTCCAAATGAACGCTTCACACTGCCACCACCTCCTTTTTGTACAGAGAAAGAGGAGACTCGGCAATATCAGCGATAACACTAGGATGTTTGCATAAGCGTCTGTACACCGCGGTCACCGCAGGCAGAGATATACCGACATTTAACACACAGTATCGCTCTTCAGAGGCGGGTTCAGAGTTTGCATTAAAGAGCTTTAGAAACAGTTCAACGCTTTCAGAAAGTAAGATTTATTACTAAAAAGGTCAAAAGGGTGCAATAAAAATATTTACAGAAAAAGATGTAACCAATATACAGGGAGGAACAGAAGTATTTGAACCCCCTGTGATTCTGCAGGTTCTCCCACTTCTCCATCATGGAGGGTCTGACATTCACATTGCAGGGGATTCCCACTCTGAGGACAGAATTCAGGAGATCACATTGTATGATTTGTAAAGAATGTATTTGTCTCGCACGGCTGAACATACAGTTGTGTTGAAAATACTAGCAGTCAGACATCACTAACCGGATCAATCGCTGTTTTTGGTGGAAATGATATTTCTACATGGCAAATAATTTCCTAGCAGGTGTAGTAGAGTCATAGAAATCCAACAGACCCGACAGTCATGACATGCATGCTGCTGATTCTGTGTCATTGAATCACTCATTGAAAGGGGCGTGTTCACAATAATAGCCGTGTGGAGTTCTATTAGTGACGTCATTCATTCTTTGAAAAACAGGTGGCAATTATTGCCCTTATTTAAGGAAGGAAGGCAGCAAATGTTGGACATGCTGGTTACAGGGCATTTCTCTCTGAAATTCTGAGGAAAATGGGTCGTTCCAGACATTGTTCAGAAGAACAGCGTACCGCGATAAAAAGTTGATTGGAGAGGGGAAAACATATAAAGAAGTGCAGAAAATGATCGGCTGCTCAGCTAAAATGATGGCAAATGCTTTAAAATGGCAACCAAAACCTGAAAGACGTGGAAGAAAGCGAAAAACTACCATTGGAATGGATAGAAGAATAGCCAAAATGGGGCGGACTCAGCCAACAATCAGCTCCAGGAAGATGAAAGAAGGTGTGACGTTCCCTGTGAGGACTCAGCCAACAATCAGCTCCAGGAAGATGAAAGAAGGTGTGACGTTCCCTGTGAGGACTCAGCCAACAATCAGCTCCAGGAAGATGAAAGAAGGTGTGACGTTCCCTGTGAGGACTGTTACAATTAGAAGACGCCTATGTGAAGCCAAGCTATCTGCAAGAAGTCCCCGCAAAGTCCCACTGTTGGGAAAAAGACATGTGCTGAAGAGGTTACAATCTGCCAAAGAGCACATTGACTGGCCTAAAGAGAAATGACGCAACATTTTGTGGACTGATGGAAGTAAGATTGTTCTTTTTGGGTCTAGTGGGCGGAGACAGTTTGTCAGACGACCCCCAAACACTGAATTCAAGCCACAGTACACTGTGAAGACCGTGAAGCATGGTGGTGCAAGCATCATGATATGGGGATGTTTCTCATACTACGGTGTTGGGCCTATTTATCGCATACCAGGGATCATGGATCAGTTTGAATCCATCAGAATACTTGAAGAGGTCATGCTGCCTTATGCTGAAGAGGAAATGCCCTTGAAATGGGGGTTCCAACAAGACAACGACCCCAAACACACCAGTAAAGGTGCAACATCTTGGTTCCAGACCAACAAGATGGACGTTATGGAGTGGCCAGCCCAATCCCTGGATCTTCATCCAATAGAAAACTTGTGGGGTGACATCAAAAATGCCGTTTCTGAGGCAAAACCAAGAAATAGAGAAGAACTGTGGAATGTGGTCCAATCATCCTGGGCTGGAATACCTGATCACAGGGGCCAGAAGTTGGGTGACTCCATGCAACACAGATGTACAGCAGTTCTCAGAAACAGTGCGACTACAACCAAATATTCATGAAGTCATTCAAAGGAAAGCAAAATCTTCAAACATTTCTCAGTTTATATAGTGAATGTTGGAGTTTGTAAAGAAGAATACAAACACGGCCATTTTTTTTTGAACCGTCTAATATTCACTTTTCTTCCATTTTTTTAGAGGAACAACACAAATTTGATGTATTTTTCTTCATGTTGTGATTTGGAATAGAATGCGTCGTGTTCCCAATGCATTTGTGTGGATGGAAATAAAAGGATTAGAAGGATTTGCAGCTTTAGTCACTTTTTTCAACACACTGTAATTATTTTGAACACAACTGTACTGTACGTGCGGTGAGGTATATCGCATGTGATTCCTACAGGAACCGCACCGCATTCCTCTGCCAATCACATGCGATTTGTGTGCGGTGCAATCGGAGTCGTACATTTTGTATGGCTCTAATTGCACCGCACCAAAACGGTGCAGGACCCTTTTTTTGGGTTCGCACTAGAATCAGATCGCACGGGTATTTACACCTATGTGATCCGATTCTGCACATCGCACCGCATTTTGCAGACTGCTTTCGGGGTGTTGTTAACTTGACATGCACACCCGCTGTGGTTCGCATGAACGGGGTGCAATTCTGATGCGGGGCAGAATTCGTACTGAAACCATTGCAAATTCCTCACCGCATCAGTGTGACCCCGGGCTCAAAGTGGTGCGGTGGGCAACAAGGTGCGACTTGCCCGGCTCTTACATTCCTTGCAGTTCCCCTCCTTGTAATGGAGAGCTGGAAATACCTGACCGGGGCACTGGCCTGTGTACCAGCGAGGGATGCCTCCTCTGTACAGCTCTGCAAAAAAAATGTCGGCTCAATAGAAACAAGAAAAATCCATTGAAGAAATGGAAGAAAAATAAATCATTTTATTAACACATCATTGTGAGCACAAATCTCATTACGTCTCGGCTTCCTGTATCACATTTAATGCGTTTCTGTATATATATATAAATCACTTATTTTATTATTATTATTATTATTATACAGGATTTATGGCGCCAACAGTTTGCTCAGCGCTTTACAATGAAACAAATTAGGAATTAGAAACATGTTGCGATTTTAGATTGACACATTGAAATGCAAGTTATGTTTTCACATTGCAGTCTGTCATGTATCATCCTGTGTATCGTCATGTGTATCATCATGTGTATCATCATCCTGTGTATCATCATGTGTATCATCATGTGTATCATCATGTGTATCATCATCCTGTGTATCATCATGCCTATCATCCTGTGTATCATCATGTGTATCATCATGCGTATCATCATGCCTATCATCCTGTGTATCATCATGTGTATCATCATGCCTATCATCCTGTGTATCATCATGTGTATCATCATGTGTATCATCATCCTGTGTATCATCATGTGTATCATCATGCCTATCATCATGTGTATCATCATGTGTATCATCATCCTGTGTATCATCATGTGTATCATCATGCCTATCATCCTGTGTATCATCATGTGTATCATCATGCCTATCATCCTGTGTATCATCATGTGTATCATCATGCCTATCATCCTGTGTATCATCATGTGTATCATCATGCGTATCATCATGCCTATCATCCTGTGTATCATCATGTGTATCATCATGCCTATCATCGTGTGTATCATCATGTGTATCATCATGTGTATCATCATGTGTATCATCATGCCTATCATCGTGTGTATCATCATGCCTATCATCGTGTGTATCATCATGTGTATCATCATGTGTATCATCATGTGTATCATCATGCCTATCATCATGTGTATCATCGTGTGTATCATCATGTGTATCATCATGTGTATCATCATGCCTATCATCGTGTGTATCATCATGTGTATCATCATGTGTATCATCATGTGTATCATCATGCCTATCATCCTGTGTATCATCATCCTGTGTATCATCATCCTGTGTATCATCATGTGTATCGTCATGCATATCATCCTGTGTATCATCATCCTGTGTATCATCATCCTGTGTATCATCATGTGTATCGTCATGCATATCATCCTGTGTATCATCATCCTGTGTATCATCATGTGTATCGTCATGTGTATCATCATCCTGTGTATCATCATGTGTATCATCATGTGTATCATCATCCTGTGTATCATCATGTGTATCATCATCCTGTGTATCATCATGTGTATCATCATGTGTATCATCATCCTGTGTATCATCATGTGTATCATCATGTGTATCATCATCCTGTGTATCATCATGTGTATCGTCATGTGTATCATCATCCTGTGTATTGTCATGCATATCATCATGCATATCGTCATGTGTATTATCATCCTGTGTATCATCATCCTGTGTATCATCCTGTGTATCGTCATGTGTATCATCCTGTGTATCATCATCCTGTGTATCATCATGTGTATCGTCATGTGTATCATCATCCTGTGTATCATCATGTGTATCATCATGTGTATCATCATCCTGTGTATCATCATGTGTATCATCATCCTGTGTATCATCATGTGTATCATCATGTGTATCATCATCCTGTGTATCATCATCCTGTGTATCATCATGTGTATCATCATGTGTATCATCATCCTGTGTATCATCATGTGTATCGTCATGTGTATCATCATCCTGTGTATTGTCATGCATATCATCATGCATATCGTCATGTGTATTATCATCCTGTGTATCATCATGTGTATCATCATATGTATCGTCCTGTGGATCGTCCTGTGGATCGTCCTGTGGGTCGTCATGTGGGTCGTCATGTGGGTCGTCATGTGTGTCGTCATGTGTGTCATCATGTGTGTCATCCTGTGTATCATCATGTGTATCATCATATGTATCGTCCTGTGGATCGTCCTGTGGGTCGTCATGTGGGTCGTCATGTGGGTCGTCATGTGTGTCGTCATGTGTGTCATCATGTGTGTCATCATGTGTATCATCATGTGTATGATCATGTGTATCGTCATGTGTATCATCCTGTGTATCATCCTGTGTATCGTCATGCGTATCGTCATGCGTATCATCATGTGTGTCATCATGTGTGTCATCATGTGTGTCATCATGTGTAGGACACTCATTGGCTCCTCATAGTGATGGGCATTGGCGCCAGAATACTATAATGTAAACATTCCTGATTTCTATATTAATAAAAAAGATTAAAATTTACCTGAACTTTCAATTTAGGTCACTAAATACATTCTAGGTGCGCAAAGATGACAAAAGGTATGCGAGGTCTTACAGGTTTTTTTTTTTTCTAGAAAGCAGACACAGCCTGAGAATCCTGTCCCCTGCCAGCATGCTGCAAAGAAGGACACTTGCCATATATTTGTGGAAACAGCGGCCTCTCCGCAGAGGTCCGACACACCCCTACTGAGTCAGACCTATAACATCCCTTTCACCCTTCCATACATCTGATTACAGAGGAAAAAAAAGACCCCCCCCATGTATTTCTATGGACTTGAGGATGTAAACAGATGAAGATCTTTTTTACATCCATTAACATCCGTTTTTTTGAACGGAACAAAACCCTATTTTTCTTTTGCAAAAAAAAACCCAGAACAGACGAAAATCAGATGTAAATGGATGAAAAACAGATGTAAACCAATGTAACCGGATGAAAAAATGGATGTAAACGAATGAAAAACTGATGTTATTGGATACAAATGGAAGAAAACGGATGAAAAAACTGATGAAAAACAGATGTAAACCAATGTAAACGGATGAAAAATGGATGTAAACGGACTAAAAACTAATGTAATTAGATACAAATGGATGAAAACGGATCTAAACAGATGAAAAACGGATGTAAACCAATGAAAACAGACCAAAAACGGATTGAATTGGATACAAAACGGATGAAAACGGATCTAAAAACGGATCTAAACAGATGAAAAACGGATGTAAACCAATGTAAACGGATGAAAAATGGATGTCATCGGATGTAAACGGACCAAAAACGAATGTAATTGGATACAAGTGGATGAAAATGGATCTAAACAGATGAAAAACGGATGTAAACCAATGTAAACAGACCAAAAACGGATTTAATTGGATACAAATGGATGAAAATGGATTACTCCTGCCGCTGATCCCAACAATGGGGCATCATTCCTGCTACTGACACCAATATGGGGCACTTTTCCTTCCAATGAAAAGAACAATGGGGCATCATTCCTGCCATTGACACCAGAAATGGGGTGCTGTTCTCCCCCAATACCAAAGATTTGGCATTGCTTGCTCCCACTGGGCACAGTCCACCCCCCCCCTTCCCCGAAGGACTATAAACTGGCCCTTTCTTTCGAACGTTTGGAGACTTCTGGCTAAAATGAGATGAATGGAAAGGCATCCTATCACCCCCCCAGAGTCAGTGATATTGCAGAAGCAGAAGGTTTTTGAAGGTACTGATGACTTCTCTGTATATAGACCGCACGTCCTCCTGTTAATATCGGCACCATCTGAACGGGTTGGGTTTAAAAGGCAAATATATAACTCAGGAGACCGAGGACCACCGTCAGGAA